>NW_022595259.1:237857-241279 GCF_009176505.1 Sitodiplosis mosellana
CTCTCTCTCTCTCTCTCTCTCTCTCTCTCTCTCTCTCTCTCTCTCTCATTTTTCAGGTTACTTGGTTGAAAATTTACAATTCCCCGAAATCGTCGCGTCGATGAAGCAATTGAGTGTGGTTCAGCTGCGGTCGTTCGGTAATGTTTCACAAGTCTACGTTAAGCGATTGGCCAGTAGTCTATCGAATTTGGAAGAGCTTCATTTCACTGCCCAGGATATGGCACTGTCATTCAAAAATCTCATCATCCCATTCTGTCAAAATCCAAAACTCAAGAAAATAGTCATCTTCTCCAAACAAATCATTTATCGATGCACCAAAAGCGATGTGGCCGACATCAACAAAGTGCGTGAACCACTTGATACCGAATCCAAATTAACGATTTACATGGAAAAAGAAGTAATTGTCAGCATGAATTTTAAAATTCCCGATAAATGCAAAGTCACACTCAAACCATTGTCCGAACTCAAACGTGAAGTTCACTTATTTGATTTGTAGATTCATTGATTCTTCTTTGGTTCAATGACCTTTACTGAATTCAAGACATATACGGAATAATTTGTTCATCCAAAGACTGCAACATTCTAGTAACGATTTAATAGGCGATTTTTTTTTTTTCAATTTTTGTATCGATTTTTAGTTCAGAATTTTCACAATATTTTTTCATGTCTTTTTTTCTACTTTTTTCGATCGTTCACAAGTGTACACTCACCATGAACGTTCACCCAATTTATTCTTTGCAATTATTCATATTTTGTACCATGCATTATTTTAAGAAATTTTTAGAGCTGCCCATTTTCAAGAAAATTTAAGTAAAACACTGCCAATTTTTGAGTTTTGAGCTGCCCATTTGGGATTTAAAACTGCCCAAATGGGCAAGTGCTGCCCATCAAAATAATGTATGTTTTGTACGATTCTCAATTAATCAAATTTCTATTCCGGGCTGGACTACTTCAATTCAAGAAAAGTGCTCAAAGTTAGGGTTTAATCATAAAAAAACATACATCACATTGCAAATTATGAATGAACAAAATTCATAAACAAAATTGTATTCATTCACTTAAACCTTATTTTCAATGATATAAATGAAAAATTGCTTTATATCAAAACAAAATTAGTCAATTTTGATTTTATTTTTCGAAAAACTCTTTGATAAAAACGTTTTTATCAAAGCCTGAACATTTAGACTATTTGGCATTTGAACCAAAAAACACTGCGCATATAATTTATTCAGACTATATGAAAATGATATTGTAAAAACTGAGAAACGGTTTGATGAAAATACAAAAATGTGCGATTTTCATATTTAATCGTTTGAAACATTCAATGGTATTCATATTAAGAATTAAAGTAAATTATTATATCCGTTTGCCTGCACATTTATTCGCTGTATGCATCCATTCGAAGTAGGCTGTTCATTTTCAATGCAAATTTTGCATGTAAACATTCATATGAACTGGAGCCTGAATTTCCAAATTAATTATTCACTCTGACGACATTATTTTCTGTAATTCTTACAATGGCTTAAAATATTCCCTTCATTATTATGCTGATACATACAATCATTTCTGGACTTTAGCCCCAGTTTTTGTAATCACATTTATATCAGTCACTCCACATGCTCGTCGTTTTGTCCAATCTGAGAGTACTAAGTTTCCGTGAGTGATACGCAAGATGGCAGCACATTAAATGGCGTTTTTATGCACAAAGTAGATACTTGAGTGTAAATTATGTTAGTGGCGTATCAAAATGAAGGTTTAAAAACAAATACATTGTCAATATAGAGCGTGTGGTGTGACTGATTAATATTCGGTTCCCTTTTTTGACAACAGCTATATTAATCACATTTCTAATTTTAATTGTAAGTTTCAGAATATGATATATTTATTCGCACAAATATAGATAAAGTAAGAAAAAAGAACTCACAAATTGCGAAAAATAAATATGACTGATTGAATTGAAATAAAGTATAATTTTCCATACATTTTACTACAAATTAAAGGTGTTTTTTTTTCTTTTGAAGCTTTTGCAGCTTAAATCCTTGGTCAAGTAGTAGATAATCGGAATTGTCGGTGATTTCTTGCAATTTTAAGATTAGCAATTTTCTACTTTAGATCCAGATAGAAGAATCGCGGATTTCTTTTTCGGTTTTTCACCAAAAATTTTAACCTATGAGTAAGTCTTTGATATAAGTGTGTCGAGTTGAACTAAGTGAAATGATAAACTCATGTGGATGCTGACCAAAATCCCCATTGAGTTATGATGAATCATACCTTAACGTTGAATCTACACTTAGAAAAATTTTAGAGCAAAACCAGACGAAAAAAAAAAAAAATGGCCGAGTCATGGAAAGGCATCATTTGACTATGCTAACAGCTTGAATATTTGATATATACTCCTTTGTTGTCTGATTAGATATTACGATATAATCGCACACAAAAATAAGGTGGTTCAACTTTATTACAAACGATGATAAATAAAAGATTCATCTCTAAATCGTTTATGGTTTGTACTAACATATCGTTGGGTTCAATTTATTCGAATTTTGAGCATAATCCCAGTGCTCAAACATTTAGAGTAAAAAAAAATAACCCCACTTGATTTCCATTAATTCCCAAAAAGGAAATCAACATTATTCACGCGTCAAATATTCCACAATCAAATTATTGACCTCATTTGATAACGACCAAATGAAACTCAATGCCAAAGTATTTTAGTAAAAACCATATACAAACAGGGGATAAATCTTAATTTTATCCACATTTGGTATAAAATTTACCTACCTAATATTTTGTGTGAACACGCGTGTTTACGCAAAGCAGTAAATTTGATGATAAATTTGCTTACACAATTTGACATACGATTCAACACACGTTCCAACGCAATGGTTTCTTTCTTAAAGTCATTAGTAAGAGCCGCTCGCTAGCAACTGTGCAGTTTCCAAGAAAAATAAAAAAATAAGCATCAATGCTACTTCAGTATTCCACACTCTGAACACGCGATGACGTAAACGTTGCTTAGTACACGTAATAACATTGTTCACTTCCTTTTCGTCTTTTTTCTATTCACATCTTTTCGAATATCAATCAGATCCGCACCACAAAATCTCCAGTGATGTCACAATAAATTTCCACATCCGATTCTATGAAAAATCCCTGTCAGTGAAAACACGAAAATCTGAGCACTACAAAATCGAACAGAAACTTAAAATAAATTGTTCACATCAAAGAAAGTTTCACAATATAAATCTGAGTTAACAACTCCGAGACAAAAAAAAATCGCGTCTATTTACTTCTGATGTTTGCCTGAAGTGTGCATGTGCGTAATTTGTAACGACGATAATAAATCATTGTATTTATATGAAATGGAAGGACACTCACAACTCTCTTATCTCAAGCGTCCAATTCGTCGAATTGGAAAGTGT
>NW_022595259.1:251279-330929 GCF_009176505.1 Sitodiplosis mosellana
GAATTGCCAAACGACATTTATCATGAATTCCATGTATGGATCTTGATTGAAGTATGGCAATTTCAAACTGTAGAGGGTGACTAACTCTCCGTTATGAACAAAGGTATAAAACGGCCCAATGACCGCTCCAACGAATGATAATATTATCACTGTCATCGTTATGATATATGTTTTTAGCGATTCATTTATACTCTGCTCACAAATGCGATTGTAATTGGTTGGCTCGAGATCATCGCGGTAAATAAACTGGCCGGAAACGTTGAGCAATCGTTTCCATTCGTATTTGATTGTTGATATAGTTGTCCAATATGTTAAATATGCCTAGGGGATGGAAATGGAAGTGCAAATGAGGAAATATCTTCAATATTTCTGAATTTTATCAAATTTACCGAAGTAACGACTCCAAAAGTGCAAAAACTTGGTAGACACCCAGCAAAATGGCCGCACTTGACGTAATAATAAACGGTGTAAATCAGCAGCGTATAATGAACAACTCCAGTCACACATGGAAAATATCCCACGATTCCAACTTTTAAATTGCTGAGAACTCGCAGTTGCAGTATGTCTCCCATACACTTGCAGAAGTCATAGAAATATTTCCATTTTTCAGCCGGAGTTTTGTCTCTCCATGCCGTTTCAGCGCCTTTGAACTCCATGTTTTTGATTTAATGCGTTATCAATGAATTTTTCAAATGTTTCTGATGATAAAATGATCTTGTAACGATGGTGTTTCTTTACTGAAATCCGAAAAATAACTAAAAAAAACCGTAGAGAACTTTATAATTAAATATAAGTTCCAACGTAAAGGATTTCATGCTGTCCTTATGTTGACCTTCAAAAAATTAATTCGTCATCACACATATTTTCGATGGAAATGTTTTTCAAAGTAATAATTAAAAAATTAATCAATTTCGGGAATCGTTTCTAAAAAGAAAATATCGCGTGATTTAACTTATCTCTGCAGCCGAAATTAATCAGTTGCACACATGTTCACCAAACAACAAGAACCTCTAATGATGAAATGATTGCTCCAAATACGCAGAAACTCAGCAGGCATCTATCTAATGAAATAGTCACATCCGTTGTAATAATAAACCGTGTATTTTTGTTAAGGTATTTGAGTTTCCCATTTGATTGTAGCAATTTTCAAAAAAAAAACTTCAACTGGTCTGGCCGTTTTAGCCATGGTTTTATATTGTGAAACAAAATTTGATCTTTTCCTTTCAATTGTTGTACTCCGTGAATGTTTAAGGATAACTGAAAATTGAACAAAAAAATTAACAATAGAAATCGCCTCTGCTGAACATTTGTGCAATCATCGTTAGGCTCATAAACAGACAAAATCGTTTTTCTACACAACACATGGTGCTGTTTCATTCGAGTGGGAAGAATGGCATTTGGTAACCAATAAATTTTTAATTATAAAAGCTGTTGACTATAGCGTGATTGTTCAGTTTTACATTTATTTGTATATTGTAACATAAGGTACAAATATTGGAAAGAATTTTTCAATTTCTCTTTGATTTGCAAAAGCAATGCATTTTTATTCTATGTGAATTAAGCATTTTTCATAAAGTGCTGCATTGAAAATCAATTTATTCCGGTAGAATTGACTGTTATTTTATGTGAATTGGTGTCCATTTTTCAAGAATGATCAAAAACATCAAAAACGAGTACATTTTTTGGGTCAACTGAAATTAAAATCGTTTGATTTAGGGCAAATTTGATGTATTCTTCTGATTTCTATGAGAAAATAAAGATAGGATACTTCATCTTTAGGATACTTCATTTTGCAGTCGATGAATCATATGCATCACATCCTTTTGATACTTTATCGGCAGCAAATACCAATTGAATTCGTACAATGCTCGGAGCAGCCTGTCATTCTGAGCCAATGAAAAAAAAAAACAATTATTCGATTCGGTTTCGGATTTGCAAGCTGTCTTAACTACCTGTAGGAGAAAGAAAATCACAAAAGAAAGAAATGAAAATTAATGAGAAATAGTGACAAAGTGATGGAATCAATGAAAAATGAAAAGAAAGTAGGATCTTGATTATTATTATGCACCGTCTCTTCTCTCTCTATTAACCGTCGTCAGTTGTACTGTTGGATCGATGATGTATGGGTGGATTAAATCCAGACCACTTTTTACTTTGATTTTCGAACAAATTGCGGGCATAATTGATAAACAATCGATTTGATTCGAAATTGTGCGCACATTTACATTCAAGGATCAATTTCATTTCATTCCACCATCGGTGGATTATTCCATGATTTATAAATTACTAGCTTCCTCGCCTCGCTTCGCTCGGCTTGGGCGCTAGTTCGGTTTCTCTTCCGTTCAGTTAGTTTTTTTTTCAATCAAGAAAGATGAATAAGAAAACTAAGCATTTCAGTGAGATGACGATACAATTTGACGTAAAAAGCAAAATTCAATTATGAATGTTAGTCTGTATCATTTCGTATGTTCCATACTTGTTTTTTCAAAGCAAAGACGATTTTCTGGGAAAGTTGCTCCTTTTTCTGAAGTTGATTTTACACACATTTTTTTCATATGTGAATTGGTGTTAAGTCGTGTTAAGATGACCATGATGGACCGAGATGGTGTCCATTTTCATCCCCGTTCCAAAACCTTTCATATGATACCCATATTGACTATTCATGGTGTTAAGTCGTGTTAACATGACCATGATGGACCGAGATGGTGTCCATGTTCAACTCTGTTCCAAAACCAATATTTCATTGCCATCAATCCACATTAATGTACATTGTATCGAAAAACAATTAAAAAAATTGTTTCTTCAAACTTTTGAAAATTTAATTCGAAAATCAAAACTGATATGTGAATCTGCTATTTAAGCCGCGAGAATTCTAACGACATATTCACCATTAAAACCAAGAATTAAAAAATCATGAAAATAAAAAAAAATTGGACAAACGCACACATACACACACAATGAGTTTTATATATATAGATAAAGCTAATTAGCTAATTTTTTTTAAATTAAATAATTGAATGATGAGCGGAATGAAACTGGATGAATTCGAATCAAGGCTAACATTGTTTTGATATCAACAGTTAAATCGATCGCCGCCGATTGTTTATAGCAGTTCAAGTCACTCATAATTTTTAAAATTAGCAGACTCTTTCCCAATTCCGAAGGAATTGACTAATGTTTATGTCTGTAAGAAAAATAACAACGTATCGATTCAAAATAAAATCATCAAAGAAATGCTCAAATTATTCCAAAAATTTATTTCAAATTTTTGCATAAATACAATTTTTTAGGAGAAATATTTGCTATTTGCTTGAATCTCAAGCCTTGCGAAAATTTCATTAATTTTTTTAATCAAAAATATAAACGTTCAAAAACTTATACCTATAAATTATGAATTGAAGTAAAACTCAAACAGATGCTCCGGTCATGCTCAAAGACAAATGGCATTTCAAAGCGGTTTGCTATTCAAAATCCGAGTATGGATATGGCGAAATGTGGTTTCTGACTGATTATGGATGTGTGTGACCATATAAAATCTGGCGTCGGTCGCTTATTATCAACTGATAATGGGTGCAATAGCATTACAACCAATTTTAGCTGCTCCGATTGCATGTTTGTAAATATGAACGTTTTGATTGCATGTTTCTGAAAAAAATTACACCATTCCATGCGATATCATTGGTAGTAGTGATTTGTCACAAAATGAACGTTTATGATCGAAGCGTACATGTTATTCAATTATTACGTGAAATAGGAATGCCTAGGGGTTAGACACCAATTTCTAGCATAGCTAGTTTGTTCAAATCGGTTCAAATATGCGTTTAGTTTCTTCTTGTTTTTCTAGTATACAAGCAAAAACTCAAATATTCTGCTAGAATTTCTAGTATCTACCATTGCTTCTTCCATAAGTATAGTATTGCCAATGCATTTCTTATGGAAGGATTAACGGTACTTTTTGTGAACAAAATATTTGAACTCCATAAGCAAAGCATTGGCAGTATATTTTAAATGGAAGAATTTGTCCATATAAAAACCACTGGCAATGCTATTCTTATGGAAGAGGCATCACTCAATTTTTTTCACAAATATTCTTCTAGTAACTTCTAGTATGCTCAATTTTTGCTAGTTTTCTTCTAGTGTTATTTCGTGTCTACCCCCTAGAGGAATGTACATCATGAAATGATTCTTTTTAATTTTTTTCTAACAAATTGTTTTCATCACTTAGCCACGCTTTCTACTTTCAACAAGATTAGTTCAGAAATAGAAGACATAATTTCTATTACGGGCTTACTACTGTAAACCCCGTTAGAAATGCTGTCAGTCCAGTTTCGTAATCAGTGTGTGAAGCATTGTTTCAAGTGTTCACGTGTATTTACCGCAATGCCGCATACTTTAGCCCTTTATCGTCGCATGACTCAACAAAAGTTGTTCAGTCGTATCCGTTGTCGCCATCGCTGATGTTGTTTGGCACCAGAGCAATTTTCTAATAGCGTACTTTCAACGGAAGAAAAAAAACTGGAGCGTTCTCTACGTCATACTCTGTAATCAAATTAGGCACATTCATGCATGCAGCTGCGATAAGAGAGAAAAAAAAGTACCAATGAACTTCAATCCGTATGTCTAGCAATACTTCAGGGTTTATTATCAATTTGGTTGTTGTTTTTATTTTGGTGCAACAATTGTAAGTTTCATTCACATTTCATTTTTTTTTCTTCACTAAATCTATGTACACAACAAAAGAATATTAATTGATTTATTTGATTGAGGGAGAATGGATTAACCCGTACACCTTGACGAAATGTTACGTTGAGCGTTAGCTGTGTGTATAGTGAGGTGGGAATTGGCGCATTTGGGCTGGAATGTACGCTCGTCCAGTCTTTGAATTTCATCAATCTCCTTCTCACTTGGCATTGTAGTCATTGAATGCCTGGCGAACATCTTCGAATACCAACTCAGCTGGTTTTTCACTCTTCACACGGCGCACCAGATTCTGTTTGTCATAATAGTCAACGATTGGCATGGTCTCGGTGTAAAAAACGTCGAAACGCTTTTTCAACGAGTCCATGTTGTCATCGGATCGGCCGGTGTTTCGGTTCAAGCATCGATCTATACATACTCCATCTGGACACTCGAAGAATAGCACAAATTGTAGATTCACTTTAGCCTCCATCTGCTCGATCCAACCCTGCAAGTTGTCTTGGTTGCGTGGAAAACCGTCGATTAGGAACTTATTCTTGGCAGCATCAGCCTGGAAAAAAAGAAGAGAGAAGAAGTTAGAATAGAAACAAATGATGGAATTTGTTCAATGGAAATAAGATAAAGGGGGGTCATTCACAAGGGAAAATTTGGCACATTGCTATAGCTTTGTTCGGAAGATTGACTGCGGTTTTCATTTAAGGTCAATTTTTTTTCAGTTTCAACATAAAAATTCGATATTTTCAAACCAAAGCACAAAGCAAAATCTAAATTTTTCTGAGAAAATTGAATTTTTCCAAGTAGAATTTCTAATTTTCATACAAATTTTCAATTTTAAGGCTTTCAAGTACATTTTTTGACCTTCACATCAAAAATTATTGTCAAAGACGTAACAGTTTTTGTTATGAAATCTGCCTCTTCAAGTAAAATTTCAATTTTTATTTAGTAAAATTTGGAACTTATGATGAAAAATCGCTCAACTCGTCAACACTTCTTGAAAAAAAAAATCGTATTTTTCGAGTGTAAACTCGAATTTTCACTTGAAAAATCGCTTTTATAGCTATAAAACGCCACTGTTTCCATCTTTCCCACTGTTTGCACCAAAAAAGCCACACTTTCATTCCACTACTTACCTTCATTTGTTCGTTCATGGCCCGTTCAAGAAGTGAGCATGTAACCGCAACGGGAATAATGCGTCCGGCTTGAATGTATTCTTCAATAGTTTGTGCCAGTTCGGAGCCTGGGCGATTTCGTTCAGCTCTCAGCAAATCACCAGCTGACAAATGCACATAATTGTATTGATTCACAATATTTGCACACTGAGTACCTTTTCCCGAGCCCGGTGCGCCCAATACGAATACAATTTTTGGCTTTTCTATTGTTTCGGTGCTCATTTTTCGTAGAAATTGTTGTCCAAACAGTGATTTAAACTGATGCAATTGTTGATTTTGATGCAAAAACTGTTGTTGCCGTGAAGTAAAACTCCGAACTGATGTGGACACAATACGTTGCAATACTGTACTCATGAACACACTGACATCAGCGCAAACGCTAAATAAAGAAAAGAAAAATCGAAGTCACTGTGACAGCCTGGAAATCGTGAACAGCACGCCGCTAATCGAATTTTACTGATAGTAAAACCGTAAACCAATTTATGCCAGCCAAACAAACGGTGCTTGGATTTTAGATAGATAAAAAAAACCGGCACACAAATTTATTTGTTCAAGTCCCACTTTCAATCGGTTGAGCCACAAATGAAATAATTTTGTTTGCACGAAATTCTCACATTCATTTTAAATGTATTCAAGAGGAAAGAAAACAGCTGTCAAAGCAGATGTGTAGTGATTTCTGGTGCGGCTGTCAATGAAACTCGACGAATGTAGAGGGAGGGAGAGTGTTTGGATGATACAGTGACGTTTATTTTGAGATTTGGAAATTAAGTTTCTTTTTTGGATTCGTGCAAAAGTTTTTCAATGAAATTTTTTTCCATTAAATCATTTTGCCGCACAAAAAATTAGAAACGAAAAAATTACAAGAAAATGTGAAAAAAAATTCTCCCATCAAAACAAAACAAAAATTTCCAACATTCCCATTGAATTCATGGTTCCCAGCAAAGAAGCAAAGCCTCCATAAGCGCACGCCATCTTTTGAAAATCATTCGAATCACAAATGTTTTATACACCTAACAGTCCAGCGGCGTTGTGTTGTTGTCATATGTGTATAATGTATTCAACAAAAGTGACGTTTCGACTACAAATAGCTGAGTCAATGGTCAAAAGCTGTGTAATAATTATTGGTGTTTTTCTGTGGACTGAACCAAACAATTATTTTTACTTTTTTTTAGAAATCCGACCAAATCTAGGTGAGTAACGAATGAGTAATGAATGACCTTCGTTAGATTACCAGCCATTTTTGCTGTGTGCCTCAAGAATATCCACATAAATACGGATAAAAACTAACATTATACCAATTCTAATGCACCAATGTTCATTCTATCTATTTAGGCGTAATTTGTTTATCGCAAAAATGATAAGCTATTTACATTAAGTAGCGTTCAATAAGGCTGAATAAATCGGAATCCGGCGGAAAATTTAAGAGAGACACAACATTAAACCACCATTAAATTGAACCGATAAAATTCAACTTCGAGAATAAAATTACTTCGCCACAGTCCAAAATGAATGTACCCGTGCAATGGATATTCTGTGTGTTGCTGGTGCCGTTGATATTGTGTGATCGGTTGGAAGATAAAATGTACTCAACGATCAGTGGGTCGATATGTTTCCGTCGTTTGAATGCGACGCATACAACGGGCTGTGGTTCAACATTGGGCGGATCCGTAGGTGTTTTACACTTGATTGAAAGTCATGCCGACTTTGCATTTCTATGGAGTAAACCACCAGCTCCACCATATACATTACTTGTGCCACCATGGCTATTCAACCGTGAAAACATTCTGGAGGTAACATCTCGAGCCAAAGAAAACGTGGCCGGTATCGTTCTCATCGAAAATGGCACAAATATCGAGCATTTCAGTTCGGAATTGAATTGTCCGAATCAATACGGCGGTCTGCCGGATCAAACGTGTGATGCGAGCCGTCCAAACACAACATGGAACCCATTCGGTACGAGATTGTTGCATGAAAATTTCCCATTCCCAATTATTTACGTGAAAGATGCGGAGAACGTTCAAAATTTGGTCAATTGCTACCAGAAATTTAATGCACACGACATAAATGGCCAGCACAAACGACGATTATGCAGCATTCAAATCAAGTCATTCATGTCGGCCGCTGTGAATTCAGCCGTTTGCATGCGACGCACCAAGTCCATGAATAATATGAATCCACAGCGTTACTGTGATCCGTTGCAGAGTAAAAATGTGTATGCAACATTGTTCCCACGATTGCCAGAGAAGGTGTCGGAAAATTTGATTTTGGTTGGTACTCGAATTGACACAACGTCGATGTTTGATGGAGTTGGCCTTGGTGCTATGGATTCACTTGTGCCAGCCGTTACACTCATGAGCACCGCTCATACTCTCAATAAATTGCTCGCCGCCCACAGCAACGGTCGCTACAACGTTATGTTTATGCTGTTCAATGGTGAAGCCTATGACTATATTGGATCGCAGCGTTTTGTGTACGATTTGGAAAAAGGTGCTTTCCCACCGTCATCAGAAAACCCGATTAAGCTGAGCGACATCAAATTGTTCATCGATATCGGTTCGCTGGACAGCCCCAACTCAACGACCATTTATCAATTTGGCAAATTTGGACTTGGTGACAAAATCGCTAACATGTTCAAAACGAATATTCAGAAATTTGGCTCAGTTTTTGATGTTCAGCGCAACACGACGAAAAATTTACCGCCAACATCGGCTCAGTCATTTTTACGCGATAATCAATCATTTCCGGCTGTGATTTTCTACTCGGACAACCATAAAAATCGATTCTACCATTCGATTTATGACAATGACAAGAATATCGAGTTTGTGTATAAGAATACGAGTCAAGATTTCACAACGCTCGTTGATTGGACTAAGGAAAAAGTGTTCCAGCCATCGATCCAATTGGGCATTCGAAATATTTCATCAGCATTGGCCTTTTCGCTGTATGAACTCGTGACTGGAGGTGAATACACTAGCGATTTGGCAGCAAATCCATATTTGATCGATGAGATGCTGTTTTGTTACTTGCAATCGGCCAAATGTCCACTATTCCTAGCAGCTGTGAAAGATGCAGCTGTGCCCATTCTACCGTTGCCACCGCAACGATATGTCAGTGTACAAAACTCATTGTCGTATGAAACCGTCGGTTGGACCTATCGAGTGCTTGGCTTCTTAACCGGGCGACCCGATAAAACGGCTAACAAGGGAAACTGCACCGTTTTACCATTGGCTTGGTTTGCCGGATTCAATGGAAAAGGCGAATGTCTATACACCACACAAAACCTATCCAATGCCTACAGTCCAGCATTTTCCATCGACGATTATGACTGGAAATCCGGCCGATATTCAACATGGACCGAATCGACATGGAACGAGATTAATATTCGCATTTTTCTCAAGCCGCCAGTGTCCCAAGAAGCATTCACGCTGGCCATCGGATTCGGTGTTATGCTCATATCATTTGTGCTGGTATTTATCGTCAACACCAAATCCGATGTTCTATTCGGCGAGAGCACATCATCAATTAACGTCCTCACCCTACCGTCACAGTGCTAATCTGTTTCTACGCATTCTTCGGTGAAAGACTGCAACTGTGAAAGTGAATCGTTGGGGGAAAAAAATCAAACATAGTCATGACAAATGAGGCCGATTTTGTTTGTTTCGATTTCCGTAAAGACATTGACAAAAGACTTTTAAAATGAACCCCTTTTTTCTCAACCAAAAAAAAACAACTAATCCCGAAATAAAACCCACTTAACACACAGATACGATTTTGTTGTTGTTGAATAAATCAAAAGATAAAGTGAATTTTTCATTATTTTAGGCTTTTAAGTGTATTTAAGATCGATTAAAATACAAAAAAAAATTCTAGAAATAAATTAAAATTTTAATTACAAATTTAAATGGAAAATGAACATGTTCAATTCGATTTTTCTTTTTTTTGTTGTACGAGTTGAATTTGATTTTGTTTTTTTATTTTTAGCAAGGATTTGAGGCTGCAATATTTTATTCGCTTAATAAGTAAGTGGCTTTCTTTTTGCTGAGGTGGTATTGAACATTTTCTGCTTATTTAATTCATAAATCGTAGTTTTGAAACATTAAACTATTTGCTTATTCTTTACATATGAAAATTTCTACGCAGAAATAAAATGGGAATATTTTGTTTCTATTTTCGGTGACAATTAAACGCTTTTGCCCGATTTCTCATCTGTTGCTCCGGAATGGCTCATGTTGGACGGGTCGTAACAATGCAATTTTTTACGCCATATCTTCACCAAACCATCAAACGCACGACGACTGTACTTTAAATTCTTTTGCGGTGTCCATGGGTGCTCGGTCGTTCGCTTTTCTCTGCAATAGCGAAAAAGAAATACGAATTGAATTAATTTCATTACATAAAGAACAACAAGAATTGAATTACATTTAATCAAGCATATTTCCGAAGAAAAATGTTAAGTAAAATTTGGGATTTAATGAAAATAAATTGAATATGAGACACGATTTGATAAATAGCAAAAATATTTTCTAAATTAGGAAAAATTGATAAAGTTTAACAAATAAAAAGAATTTTTTTCTCCAATTCCCTCAATAAAGATGCTAAAATACGAAACAAAAGTGAAGAAATTCGATAAAAAAAAATTGAACGGAATTAAATTCGCATTTAATTGAACCAAAATTAAATGAATCAGATTTTTGAGCAGGATTGCGAAAAAAATTGGCAGAAAAAATAATGCGAAAATGTAATTCAACAAATTGACGATTCGAACTGGTTATTTTATTTTTTTTATTCAAAATTTGTATTATTTCTGCTAAAATTTGCTCGAAAATTCGAAATTTTCATGCACGAATGAGAATAATTTGACGGTTTTTTTTTTCTAATTTCTGTTTTATTAGCTTAGATTGAGTCTTTTGGGCGATGCAATATTTTTTTGTTATGAAAATTGACGAAAATTGAACCAAAAATGCCGTAATTTGTGGAAATTGTGTAATTAAATTGATATTCTGGAATAAAAAAAATTCAATTCAAACCACTGAATTGAAAATTCATGCCAAAAAATCAAAATACTAGTCCAGATTGAAACAAAGAATACAAATAAGTTCACATATTTACCTTGGAACCTGTTTCACGTACACATCGTAGCCGATTGTATTTTTTCCGTAGTCGATTTGCTTTTGTCTTCGGTCCAAAATGGATTCATCGGTTTCGAGTTCGCGGGCCCGTTTACCGGCGGAACTGGCCGACCGGTCGCTGGATGAGTCTGACGACAGATCACGTTTGCGATCCTCCTTATCATCGGATGGTGAGCTAGTAGTACGCTTTGAATCGGATGAATTGGATGCCGAAGTGGGTGACAAGCAGCGTTTGAATGATGTTTTAATCTTTTCCTCTTTCACCAATCGCTCAAACTTGGCTTCGTTGGATGCTTCCAAAAATGCGACCAAAATCTCGCGATCACCACTGGTCGAATGCTCACTGCCGCTGGCATCTTTTGCCTCGGTAAACGAGCCATTGGCCGTATCACGGGTCGACGCGTCGACCGCCATACAACTATCACTTGTACGATTCTGTTCAATGAGAAGAAAAAACAATGCGTATTAACAGGATTGAAAGCGGTAAAAAAAATATTGCCTTAATCACTTGGATCCGATATTTTCAATAAGAAATGTGGAAAATTATCACAAAATGAAAAAAATGAAAAAAGGAAAAAAATGGTTACAAAAAAGCGTACAAAAAAATTGACAAGAAAACCAACAACAAAAACGTGTGTGTCGTGAGTGTGAGATTGAGAATGGTTGGTGTGACCGACGGTACTACTTACTGTCATTGCTCGTTCGGCTTCTTCACACTCTTCGTACCACGATTTCTCGGCAAGGCTGCACACAGACTGCTCGAGTTCGCCTTCTTCAAGTGTTGCGTTCATGAATTTATTTGCCATTGTGTGTTTCAATTTGCATACAAGTGCACGCTCGTCAATTGGATTTGTTGTTTCGCTCGCACCGCTACTCAAATATGCTTGTGTGTATATCGTCTTTGCTTTCCTTTATCACGCACACGGCTCGTCAATCGTAACAGTACTTTTTATTTCTACACAAACAAATGTAGATCACTCTATGCAGATTTAATGAAATCTTTGTCGTTTTTTAAACAAGTTTATTACACCGTTTTTCAATCGATTTTCAATGCAAACACAAAATTTTTGACTATTCTGAACAGCTGCACATCAAACAATGGAAACAAGCGAAATAAAACATCGGCTCTGCACAACATTTATTTTGATTTAAACAATGTGACAGCTCTTTGGCGCGATTTCATACTCATCATCTCCGTGTGGTTAGGTGGAGGTGAATTGTTGAATGCGGTGAATCGGCCACAATGTTGAATATAGAGAGTTAAATTTCTGGTTCAGTTCACATATGCAAAACAAATGGAATTTTTTCCAATTCTTTTTTTAAAAATAAAATTGACTATTTGAATGAATATTTTCAAAAATAATTTTTTACGTAGGAAATATTGATTGTTTTAGCAAACATTGTTTTGCAAATGGAATAATGAGAATGGTTGAGTCGAGAGATGTGTATGAAAGGAAAGATGAAATGGCGCCTCCACATCAATGCTCAATGACGATAAACTGGAATATTGCGTATGAAATTGGCTGAGTTGAATATGTGTTGAACAGCATTTGAATGCATCAACGATGGAAACGGTTCGCAATTTTTTTTTCGCATAATTCGATCGAATTTAACTTTTTTTTATTGATGCGTTTTGCCCAAGAAAATTAAAATTGAATTAGTTTATTAGAATAACTATTCTATGTGGAAAACAAACGAACGTGAAAATGAGTTGGCAAAGATGATCATTTTTAACATGGAAATCTGAAAACATAAAAAAATAGTTGACGAAAGATAAGAAATGTCGATATAATCATTTGTTTTGTAATGATAACAAGATTTTTTTCTATCGATTTGAAAATTGAAATAATACCTTCGAAGAGTTTTTTTATTTTATATTTGTATTCGTAATAATGTTTGAAGAATTCAGTTCGAATCAAACAATATTCTGTTGAATATTCTGGCACATATGAGGCTGTGAGAATGAAAATGGCAATACAGGAATAACCCGTGTGAAAAAATAGTAACTGACCAGTCAGTTAACTAATTTGGGACAAAAATGACTTACTTTGATTGACATTTCAGTACAAAGTGTAGTGTAAGTCTATCATAGTTAACTGAAATCATTTAAACTTACAAGTCAATCTAAGTTGCTTCATTTGGGACCAAGTGATTTTCTTAGAACAAAAATATAAATTCAATCAACTAAAGTCAACTGAAGTTATAGTCAGTCAGTCATTTCTTTCTCACACGGGAAACATTCTGAAACGATTTTGTATTCCAAACTAACAAAATACATACACATTTTGCGAAATTTCACTTGAAATGCTGGAGAATGCAATTCAGCCTACACACATACAGAAATGTGATGAAAATATTATATAACGCACAGCATGAACTGAAGTTCATGGCTTATCAATGGAATTTTATCGGTATACACGTAGACTGCTCCAAAAAAAAAAGTTGTCCCTCATCCAAAAGGCCCGGGCAGTTTCGAAAAATATACCTCAAAAAAATAGGTTCTGTCCAAAAAAATCATATGGGTACCATATAAAAACCCATGGCAAGCCCCATATCAAAATTTTCATGACAGCGATTTCGGATGCCAATTCATATCGCAACATTTCGACCTAAATCATTTTTCCAGCCAATTCTCGGCAAAAACTGATGATAAGGTTTTGTTTGGCTCGTCAATATCTACAACTTTTACCAAGACATCAGGCCTTGAAAAGGCATTCTGGGCCAGTTACAGTGTAAAATGACGAGAAAAATGGCAATTTTTCGGCATTTTTTGCATTTTTCGCTCTACTGGCCACCCAGGTGGTAAACTTTTGTTCAGTTTTGGACTTGTGTCGTGTAGCCAAAACCTGTATAAAAATTTTGGTACTTGTCAGATTGCGATTTGGATGGAATTTGGCGACAATTGATTCACACATATAAGACAAATTTCAGGCCAAAATGAGCAAATCACAAACATGAGCTTCGGTTTGACAGGTAAAAGCAAATGATTTCTACCTTTTCTGCCTTTGAACATCTAGTATGGTCCTTTACGAACATTTTGGGTACTTACACGACCAAATCGAGTGATGTTTTCACATATTTCTGGCCTCATATTTGATTTCAACTCCCAAATAAAAAGAATTACATTGGTAATCCCGAACTTTTCCGTACCGTTGGCCTGCGTTGTCCGTAGTTACTTTTGGTTATATTTTGTGAAATTTCTTGAAATAAAGGCAGTGAAAATATAATAATGAAAATAAAGTGAAAAATCGGTCAGTTTAACTAAAACTTCGACAATTTTGTATGAAAGGTACCGGTAAACCGATTCCTATTGGCTTCAAACTTACTAAGGTTTCATTTTTTGGAGAAAAAATAAGATTCTGAAAGTTTCATGTTGATCGCATTTGCAGAAGTTTGTATTTTGACCCTCAATTTTTCCCAAGAAAATGTCGACAAAAATTGAGGACAAAAAATCAAACTTCTGCAAATGCGATCAACATGAAACTTTCAGAATCTTAAAAAAAATGAAACCTCAGAAAGTTTGATGCCAATCAGAATCGATTAACGGGTATCTCCCATACAAAATTGTTCAAAAATCGGTAATTTTAGTCAAAATTTCAAAAAATTTGTATGGGAGGTACCCGTAAATCGATTCCGATTGGTTTCAAAATTTCAGAATCTTATTTTTCTCCCAAAAAATGAATTCCCAGAAAGTTTGAAGCCAATCGGAGTCGATTTACAGGTACCTCCCATACAAAAGTGTCAATTTTTTGAGGTTTTTCTTAGGGCAAGTACCCCAGGTTCAAATCGAAAATGGCTCATCTTCGAACTTAAACTAAGTTTTTCAGATACAAAACTTTTGGCATTTCCAGATTTCGATTATCTCAATTATTTTTTGAGTTATCGTGTTAACAAACACCAACGACAACGACGACAACGACAACGACGATAACGACAACGACGACAACGACGACGGCACACGAACGGAAAAAAGTCTCAAAAAGTGGTTTTCTACGCGTTTCATGAGTTTTTATGATGATCTAAGCTAATTTTGCGAAAAAAAGTTTTCGGGACCAATTCTTATACTTTCCCTTGACACGTTGTGTACGGAAAAGTAAAAATCAACTTTTGACCAAAAAACCCTCAAGTATAGGCTTTTTAGGGATGGTGCCTTGGTGAAATGTTATTTTTTCTCGAAAATATGGGGAGTCTACCCAGACAAAAACTCTCAAAATTGACTTTTTAAGGTACCTCCCCAACAAAATATACGTTTTTCATGGATTTTACTATGAAAATGTCAATTTTTGTTCGGAAGGTACCCCAAAACCTTGACCGACCTGAGCAATATTTCATCGCAATTGGTGATAGTGAATTTTTCACACAACAACATTCATTACGTCGAAGCAAATGCATTTCAAAAACTGAGCGAATTGAAATCTGAATAACACAAAATTGAAAGAGTTAAACTTGGAAAATAGCCAAATCAATCGACTCTGGTGCGTCGAATGCTTCCAAAATCTCATTCATCTCAATGTTGCCCACAATTTTATTGCACAAACCAGAGCATTGATCGAACAACTTGGAACAAAAGTTGAAGTTTTGGATTTAACCTCAAACTATTTGCCAGTGGCTCACGTGAGTTTGTTTGAGAAATGTCACAATTTACAAAGTCTCAATTAAAGCCAGACACATTTACGCGAAATTTATACGGATAGCCTGAGCACCGAATGGAATCTGCGCACTTTGGATCTCTCTAACAATTATCTGTGGGAAATTGACCTGAAATCACGTGGAACGTTTAAAAATGTAATATTTTTTTACTTGAATGGGAACAATTTGACAAGATTAAACGGAATGGACGTTGTAAATGTGCCAAAGCTTGAACTATTGAACATCAGCAATAACTCAATTCCATGCGAAGATTTGAAGGATTTTCTAAGAAGTAGACAGCATTACACGTTCGCCGGTGAACCAAGGGATCAGAAAAATGTCCAATACAGAGTCTGCCTAAATGAAGTGGAATTTGGCGGAAATATCATCCGAGATGCAGAAGATATTATTAATTCGAAATAAACGCAGACTCTTTCAATTGACTGTTTTTGATTTTATTTGGCTTTTCATCATTTTAATACATTTTTCTATTAAACCATATTGTTTATTCACTGGCGATTTTTTTCATTATTTGCCATTGAGCTTTACTGTATTCTTTCAATAAATCTTATTTTATTTGTATTTTGTTTTCGTTTTAAGCTTTTCATTTAGCTTCAGAAAGAAATTAAAGTGTCTTCACTTCAAAGACAAAGAAAAAAAGCAAATTTTCCAATTGATTTGCTCATTACATGAGAAGTTGGCTATTGCATCAAGTATCTATTTAGAATGACTATGCCTTTTTAAGACAAAAATTTAAAAATTGTAAAATATTCCTGGTTTTGTATGTCTTTGGTAAAAAAAATCCTTAATAGGCAATGTGTGTTAAAACTTGAGCTAAAATCGATTTTCAGTATTGATATTTGTAATTTGCATTAGCAACGAACAGAGATAAATCTAAACTAATATTTGTAAAAAAAATTCAATTGAATGGACATTTGTTTTCATCTGTTCGATTTCTTTAACCTTTTTTCACTTCAAAATGAAGTGTTATTGTTTGAACATTTTTTGCCTTGAGATTGGAAGTCATTCTCCAGTGGAGCTGCTCTTGAGCATCAAAGGATGGTTTCATCCAGGAACTTTTCGCATACATCTGAACATTCGACGACCCCAAATTCTGTGGCGAAGAGGATGAGTGCATCGACATGTTTCATGGTGACAGTCACATGATCAAAGTAAAAGAATCGCAAGAATTCCTTGAATGCACCGGGCGAACCGTTGAACATTTTGACATGGTTTGCTTCTTTCCATGGACCATTGAACTTTCCACTGAAAACACTACTTGCGGCGGCCAGTATGTGCTTGTGCGCTGGAACAAATTCCACTTCAGTGGCACTGGTTTCGAAAACAAAGTGGAAGTCGGCTGTTTCATCGTTTAAGTACAGCTTTCGACCGATGTTCGAGTAAAGTGGGGTGGAATAACCATCGCTTGGCTCGTGGCGTGATGACATTCTGGCCAATTTTGGTGGATGAATCGCTTTGTGAGGAGACACAATCAATCGAATGATACACAAGCCTTCATTGGATGACGATCCACACTTTGATGGAATGACGAACAAAAACACTCTGTTGATAGCTTCTTGGAAATTGAGGTTAAGTTGACGAGAGCGACAGTCTAAAATGAGAAAAGTTATCATTTTTAGCAATACACTTGGTTTTTTGTGATCTTTTTAGACTGAATGAGACAAAATCTGGAATTTTTTTTTATTGATCGTTAATTTTGTTTATATTTTATGCTACATTATGGCTTTCCCAATTTCATTCCAAGAGCTAATTTTCTTAAGCTAACTCTAAATCCATTCTCAAAAGATCCTCATATGAAAAATTGTTCGTACGAAAAATGGCGTCTTCTCAAAAACAAATACAATTTTATGCGCAGCGAAAACTTCACTTTCGGTTCAATACTTACTTCAAGAAATCAAGAGCTTTTTCACAATGTTGGGATATATTCCAAGTTTGAACAAAAAAAAATTGTTGTTCAAGCGAATTCTAAATGAATTGTGTAATCTTTTCGAATCGAAACGCCGAGAGTCAAAGTCCAATGATGAAATTTTGTTGAATCACGCTCTGAAATTATACTGTCCCATTTGACATTTTGATTCGATGAATGCGTTTAATCGTCTCTGTATTCAATCTTGTTCGTTCAAAACATTGATTTGATCAACAAGCACTGAAATTGAATAAATTCTCAATTGAATTGAAGGAAAAATTTGACAAAACCCGACTTTAGATAAAAATGATAACAAATTAGATTGAATTTTCTAAGTTGATTAGAATTACAAATTTCGAAGAATCTCAAATAGAAGGAATGAGATTTTGATTTGAATTGCATGCATTCAGCTCTGACAATTGTTGCATGAATTAATTATTTTCAAACCGTCAAAGCGATATGTTTGAAAGAATTCTGTGCTTTGTTTGAATTGGAACAGATTCTTCGAACGATACATTTGTCTACAAACCTCAGCACCATTTCCAATGAAATTTCCTTTCATAGAAAATTTCTTGTTCAAGATTGACATATCGATGTTTGATTCACTACTGAAAATGGACTAATGATTGAATTCAACGAATTCTTTGCTTAAGAAATTGAACATTTTTGTTTCTTCATTCAAAAAACGTTTCTTAAAAAATTTAATATGACGGAAATAAGAACAAAACAACTATTATGATTGGTATTCGAATAACTCCCTTGAAATTTTCTATCAAAACTTGAAAACTGTTGTAACTATTGCCTTGTTTTCAAATTCATGATCTCCTTTTGGTTCTAATCTAATCAATGATGCTGATGCTTAAAACTAAATAAATTAAGTCAAATCGCTTAAGTCGAATGTTAGTTCGATCGCAAACATATTTTAAGTTACTCAATGTCGGCTGTGAATTTCGGGTCGTGATTATGAATGTCGTTTGATGGTAAGCAAGCCAAGGTCATTCCATCAATGTCCTTGGTGTAAGCATACGCACAACATCGTCCGCCCTTTTGGTTACGTCGAAAACACTGCCAACGTATGTAATCTTTGCTCTGTCGACTCATTAGGTATCGATTCCCACCATGAGCCAAACTTTGTCCTCCTTTCGGTCCAATTATGATGTTTGCTTCAACGTTGTAATCTAAGAACGAAAAAGTTTCGAATTTCGCCATATTTGCTGTCCCATTTTCTGAACAAGATAAAATATTAATATGCACAATCTATACAAACCGTTGTCGTCAAGCGGCACAGCGTTCATTCCAATACCAAGACGTCCTCCAAACGTTCCTCCCACTGCCTTTTCCCCTTTCGGCTTTGCAGCTTTCACTTTAACTGCTCCCAGCTGGTCATCGACTTCGCAATCAGCATAACTCGCATCATTGCTTGCCCATGCGTTTTGACTCGATTGACCATGCTCATATTGACCGACGGTCAGATCTTCGACATACACGTTTTCTCCATAGGAAACTGTCGAATCCACCATATCTTCATCGTCTGAACCGTATTCGCATTGATTTTGTTCGTCGATGTCCCAATCTAACGAATTGTCTTCGTTGTAGTCATCGAACTCTGCATCATTCTTTCGATTGATCGCACGTGAACCAACAGCACGTTTGTTGTTGTTTCGATCTTCGCGTTTTCGCTTCAAAGTCGTTGAAGCAAATCGAACTTCATCGCCCTCTTCATCATACTCTGGTGAAAAGCCCACGGCGCCCTCTTCTTGATCAAAGTTTTCATCCGTTTCGTCGTAGATCGGTGCCAATTGATCGAACTCTTCCTGACTCAATGAGATGTTCATGCTGTCCGGTACATCGTCGACACTCTGCTTGATTGCATTCGGCTTGACGCGAGCATTAGTTTGCTGGACTCGCCGCGAAACACTTATTGGTCGTGGTTGTTTCGGAACTGCTCGAGCTTTGTTCACCATTTGCGCTGGCGCTTTGACCTGCTTCTTTTGAGCAAATGGATTTATAGCTCGCTTCTGCGCCAGACGAGTGTTTGGACCCTTCTTTGGCTTTGCACCTGTGACCATCAGGTTGCGTCGTCGCAATATCATTCCACCATTGTCACTGTCGTTCCCTGGGTCGTAGATTGAACCTTCTGAGTCGCTGTCATCGACAACACGACGCGATTTCATCGCTTTCAACCCCTTCGGACGATTCGCTTTGATCACAACCGGTTGAATGGTTCGAGTGGTCTTCTTTGAGCTCGAATACACTTGGAACACGTTTGGCTTGCCTTCAATGGGGCGATCAGCCACGAGGTCATCAGCACGCTCCAATCCACTGATTTCAAGTATCTCGCCGATGTTGAGCAATTTGACCGCATCGTCGACGGTCACCTCACCAAAATAGATGTAACGCAAGATGTTCTGCAATGACTCGTACGTGATGTAGTCATCCATGAGCACTTTTGGAAATGAGAGAGAATGAAGGAAATCTTTGAGAATAAGCAAATCGGTGGTGAGTTGAAAGACAGAAACTCGCGGTTTTGAATCAGAATTGAATTGAGTTTAAGTTTTTCATTCTGATTCGACTTTTTTTTTATTGAGTTTCTTTGGAACTTGAATCAATTCAATCGAATGTTTTCAAATTTTTGAAGACAATTTGAACCAATTCTTGAAACTTCGAAATGATTACAGCGAAAAAGTGCGCAAAACTCACCTTGCAACGGCTTATTGATGTCGCAAACGCCGAACATTGCCTCGAAGTACGTCGAGCAAGCTGACAATGCTTGACGATGCGCCTTCAATTCTTTGCCTTCCACTTGAAGCGTCACATCGAAGAACTTCTCTTCCGTGTACAACTTCTGGAAACCTTTGACGAATTCTTCACCACAGCTGTCATAGATGATCTCGCACGATTCCCGTTTCGTTGACAAAATCGCGTCCAAATTCAAATCTTGCAAGCTCGTGGCAATGTCCATGAACTGAGCGGCTTGCACGAATGTCTCCAACTCGGTTTGCTTCATTCGAACCAAGCCATGGTAGATGTAGTGCAGCACGTTCTTGACTGTTTCATACGATGCACCTTGCCATTCGACTGTTCGGATTGATGAAAATGCAGAAGAATCGAGTTAGCTTTGAAACATCGGATATAAAACACTATCGAATTGCTTTTTTATTGAACGAAAATCGTGGAATTGCAGTCAAATTTCACCGAATTGATGGGAGAATGACAATGAATTTCGAGGGAAACAAAAGCAATCTTACCTTCGATCAAATCGCAAACAGGGAGCGTGTCGAATTGTTCCTTGAGTGCTTTGGAAACAAATGACAGAACGTGTCGATGTGCTTTCAACTTTTTGCCTTCAATGAGGAACGTGAGGTCGCATTGGTGTTCCATGTCATAGAGCCGTGCGAAGCCATTGGCAAAAGCTACATTTCGATCTTTGAAATGCACGACAAACGTGGGATCGACACACAGCACTTCCACCATTTTCGCTTCTTATCCTCAGCGATCAATCGGACACCTTTTGAACAAAATGCATGAAATGAAAAATTAACACTCTGTTCAATCGAAACAATAACAATGAATTCAAAAGAGAAACACAATAGCAATCAATCGAACATTTGATTTATGAATAGCTTGACTTGAATTAGATTCTATGAACTGAACGCATTGTCTTTCGTAGTAAACAATGAAACGCTGTCATTCGAAGAATGAAGTCGATTGACTTGAACTGTTGACAGAATTTCTTTGAACAGAAAAAACTGAATTAAAATGGTCTATTGAGAGTTTTCAACGAGAATCATCTAATTGTCTTGAAATAGTCCGAAAATTGCACACAATTTTCAAACTTTTCATACTAATTCCGTTAACACTATGCAAAAATGACCAAACCCAATTAGAAAAAATCACAACTTTTATGCACATTTTGATGAAATTTAACGGAGAATGTTAATTGTTCTTAGGAAAAACCACTGTTGTAATTCAAATTTTTTTTTTCATGCAAATTTTTAATTTAATCTACACAAAAATGTCTTTTTTCTTTCAAAAATTATGAATCAACTGCAAAAATTTGCATTCAAAACTCATCTCTTTAAAGAAAATACGATTTTGAACATGAACAATCACAAAAAACTCACAAAATCTTGGAAAAATGGTGAAAATTGGCAATTTATTTGCGAGAAATGTGAAAATGTTGAAGAAAATTATAGTAGTTTTGAAAAATGCCCCAGAATTCTGAACAGAAATCACTAAACTGTGATGCGAATTTTATTTGTCTGATTATTTTAAACTTGAGTGCTGTCGAGAAATTGATCTTCATCAGTCGGAGTCTGCACGCAGAATAACACCTGTTAGTATCAGAGTGTTACACCCACGTCGGAAATGCATACGGCAAAGGATAGAAAGGGAAACGACGCATGATGTGTATGTGTGTAGTTTACTGGAAAAGGGAATTTAAACTGATCGCACGCATAGGAACTCACATTTTTGTTACAATATTGGGTAGAAAAAGCTGAGGCGTGACCGTAGGAAGGTTGTATCTAACATATCTTTTGCTACGAAGAACGGCATGTTTGAGTGTGTGTGATTGAGTTGATTTTTCGGCGTGTGCAATCAAACTTATGCATTCGTATATGAAAATTGATGGTGCCTTCAGGAGAGAAGTAACACACTTACACATGTTCACAGTCTTCTCTATGCATTAGTTGGTTTGAATCGCTAGCAATACATTCGAAACCTTATCGACGTGTTTGTAAGAATGAATCTTCAATGCTGGAAAAAGAAACTTGAGCTCATCGCACGCAAAATTCATATATTTTCTGCAATGATGGATAAAAAGAACCACCAAGATGTGACCGTATGATGATTCACATTTTCGTACCGAACAATTCTTTTGCTCTGAAAAAAGCATTCTTGTGTGCATGACATGCACTGCATGTCTTACTCCATCTTACTTTTCTGTGTGCGCAATCGAATTTATGCACAAGTTTCTTGTCCACGAGAAAATTTACGATGTCACCGTAGCACAAACATACGTCGCAGTAAATTCAGCGACGAAACCAAAATGGCGCAAATGAATATATTTTCACTTTAATTCTACTTGAATGTACGTACATACATTCCTTTTCAATTTGATACAATGGAAAAAAATGTTTCTAATATCCCTTTGTTCCTGGTAACGTTTGTTTCAAACGACACAGAAAAATTGAAACAATTTTACTTACTCATTTTCGCAAATATTAATTTCTATTGAAATAAAATCGAAACTTTTCTAAATTACTAGAAAAATGTTTGCCACACAGGGAGAACATGTTCTCCCTGTGGGCATTGAGATGGAAATGAGCAACACCGTGTGTATGTGCAATGACTGCATGTAAAAAATGGCGTCTACTTTTAGGTGTTGTATTGGTGAATTTGGCGCGATCGAACATACGTGAAATTTTACGGTACTGACGCCTATATCACATATATCGCGGTGACATATATCGTGGTGCATTCAATGACGAAGTGAAAAGGCGCGGATTTGATTCCATTCAATTTAAAACAAAGATTTTTTTTTCTTCACATCCATTTACATTTCGAACAATGGTACCCTTTTTACATATTTTTGCACATATTGCTCAATTTTCATATGCAAATATGCGAACCGATGAACGACTTAAAAAGCTCTGTGTTCTTTTTGTTGATCATAGAAAGTTTATGTTTTCACAAACAATTTTTCGGTTCCGTTTCTTTATACAAAATGAAATTTCGTTTTGTACATGGCACTGTTGTGTGTACGGCAGATTTGTATGAGGAAATTGAAGCGACGTATAAAAGACTGACACACAGAAGCAAATATGCAACAGATCAATTTTACGGCCCTGTAAATTCTTCTATTTTGTTCAGAGAAAAAAAAATGCGAATAAAAACATTGAGCATGATTATTTTGTAGCAAAATTGTTCTTTTAAGTTTATTTCAAATTTGGTTGGGACACAAAGATAAGGTGATTTTGAATCGACGATTCATTGTCTGGACGTTCAAACGATAGACGAGAAATGGTGCATCACATAGTTAATAAGGTCTGTATCGATCCGATTCTGGTACAGATTCACGTTGCACTGCTTCGCGTGCTTGTTCACGTGCGATGTTTTTGATCATTTCAGTTAATTCGGCGAATGGTCGAATATTGCGAACATTTTGATGCTTGTTCCAAATGTGACGATCCAGAGATCGATCTGGCATCCAATTTCTACAGTACTTGCATTGTGCTGCAATGTGTCTGCGTTTCAGCCCATTCCGGCATTTCGTTTCGGCAAAAACGGCACGTCACCCAGTAAACGACACGAGAAGAATCTGAATACGACCGCTCGCTCATGTTGACCACCTTGGCTTTAACCTAGAAAAACAGTCGAATGCAATCAATTTCTTGTTGAAAAGTTCTAGTTATGAATGGATTTTACTCATATGTCGATTTTTTCACAATTTTTCAACGATTCGATTGAATATCGACTTAATTTTGAAACAATTATTCTGGAGATTCTCTCATTGAGATATAGTTTGACTTTGAATGGACATTTTGGCATCGAGAAAACCACTTCATCGATTGAAAAGTGTATCTTGTTCAACAAAATATTTACCTTTTTCAGCAAAACCGTTGCAATTCAATCTTGCTCAGTTTCCAATTGAATCTGCGAGAACTTTCAATCCAAAATCACAAAAAGTGAAATAATTCTATGGAAAAATGTTAGTTTTGTTGAGAAAAAAAAAAGATTTCCGGACGAACTGAAGTTCCCTTTGTTGTAGAGTATTCTAGCCGTAATTTCGCAATGACTATGCCGTGTGCAAATGAATAAACGTCAAAATGAATCGCGTAGATTTTTCTATCCTTGTAGTTGTGCTGCTCACCACTTGTGAGCTGCGGTGATCGATTAGGTAGAAAAATTCTAATAACACAACCGCAATTCACAAAATTTATGCTACGTGAGCTGTTTAGGATGCGTTCAAATCGAATCGCTTCAATTTTCCTCATTGTCAAGGAGAACATTCCATTCTTCTCATGAACGCTACGTTTTCTTCTATGCAACAAATAAAGCTTATTCACTGAAGAGTAAAAGTCTGTTTATTTTCAAAATATACTGAATCTGCTCTCGTTGCCATTTTTGTTTTGATTAGTCAGCCTGAAAAACAAACAAACAAACAATGCGAAAAATCGTTGGTCAAAGCGAAAAATGGAGCCGTAGTAAATAAAAAACGGTGAATTTTTTTTTTTGCTTTTATTTCATTTTCTGTTGAAAAAAAAGTTGTCCTTGAAACTGTGCGATTGCATGGCTTTTATTATTTCCATTGATCGAATTTCAAAGTATCGAAACAAGTGCTCTGTTTCATAGTTTCTTTGCATAGATCACCCCATTTCTTGCGCAAATATTTCCTCCTTTCATCAATTTGTTGAATTCATCGTCATGTATGTCAATATTACCGACAATGATCGAATGTTTGCGCAACACATGGCGGCTTATGGAACTTTTCGGCATTACATTATTGCATAAACTACACTGAATCATGTGCTTCCGATTTATATGACCTTTTAATGCTGACACAAGCATCTGGTTTGGACAATATTGGCACCAAATCCATTCTTCATATTCAGAAGTGGCAGAAGAATAGTCGAATAGTAATGTACTCCAGCTCATTTTCAGTTCAATACGGCTTTAACCTAAAAAAAAATGGTTAGATGCAATCAATTATTTATTGTTGAAAAGTTCTATGTAATAAATGGAATTTTTCTCAATTTTTTAATGATCAAATTAAATCTTCATTCAATTTCGAAACAAATATTCCGGAGAACATTTCGTCGAGATATAGCTTGGCTTCGAATTGACATTTTGGCATCGAGAAAACCACTTCATCGATTGAAAAGTGTATCTTGTTCAACAAAATATTTACCTTTTTCAGCAAAACCGTTGTAATTTAATCGTATTCAGTTTCCTATCGAATCTGTGAGAATTTTCAATCAAAAATCACAAAAAGTCAAGTAATTTTATGAAGAGGAATTATTTTTGTTGGAAAAATGATTTTCGGACGAACTGAAGTCCTCTTTGCTATAGAGTGTTCGAGATGTAATTTTGGAATGTTTTTTGCAAATGAGTACAATGAAGCTCACCACTTGTGAGCTGTGGTGATCAATTTAGTCTGAGTAGAACGATTTTAATTCTACAATCGCTGTGTATAACATTTATACGTTGTGAGCTGTTTAGGATGCGTTCAAATCGAATCGTTTCAATTTTTCTCATTGTCACGGAGAACATTCCGTTCCTTTCATGAACAAAAACGCTACGTTTCCCTACACAATGAATAAAGTTAATTCACAGGATCAAAAAAAAAATCAGTTCGTTTTCAAAATATACTATAACAACGTTTCATCGTTGATCAGTGAGAAAAGTGGAGTCATTGTGAATAAGAAGCATTGAGTTTTGATTGTTTTGTTTGCTTCTATTTCATTTTCTGTTGACTGAAAAGTTGTCAATGAAAATCCAATCAAAATTTGCATAGCGTTCATTATTTCCATTGTTTAAAATTCAAAGTGCAAAAACAAATGCTATGTTTCATGGTTCTTTCATCAATTCATTACCCTATTAGAAAATAGTCAAATATAAAATGCATGAACTCAGTGACACCGCCTATATTTACAGCTATGAGTCGTTATACGATGAAGCACTTGAATGTGTTGATGACGTGTATTTAACATAAGGCGTTCAATCGCTTCAATCCTTACACACAGAAGCAATGTATGTATGATTGTACGTATGTGTCACCATTTGGCACTTGTTCAAGTGGCATTTTATTGGAAACCATTTCGTTTGACATATCCATTGGAATGTTGGAAGCACGGCCGAACATTCATTCTAAACACGAATTTTCAGCAACAACAACAAGCATGATGTTTGACACGTGAGTTGTTGCAATGGTTTTCTGTTTCTGATTAGATTTGCGAGAAAAATTGAGTTGATTCTAATTCTGGTGTTAAAATTCACATTTTCGATGAAAATGACAAAATTTTGTTTGAAAAAAAAAAGGTGAAACTGTGATATTCTGATGGAAAAAAATTGATTTATCAATCTAGACTAAGAAAGTGTTGTGCCGACTGACATAAGTCATGAGATGACTGAAAAAATTGAAATGTTTACACATTTTCTGGAGAAAATCATAACATTTTTTCGTTGTTTTGTTTATTTTTTTTTTTCAATGAAAATCGTAGAATAAATCATTTTCTGATAAGAAAACCTAGAATAACACATACGAATTTCTATTTCCAGCGACCGACGCTATGGCCAATTGGAGCACCCTAACCTCACATTTCTGATTGGACGAAATACGGTGCCGACATTACACTTGCCAAGCGTCGCATATAAATCGAATGAAATCGACACACGTTTGCGTTGGCCGACTTGCATTCATTCATACAATGTCGATAATGATGGCCACGGGTAAGGCAATGCCACAATTTGGCATCCAAACCACAACAGCTGATAGCAGAGTGTTTTACAGGCAAGAGAAGGGATTGATATTTGAGTGGTGGCCAATGTCATTAGGCAGCGAGTGCAATTAAGCATCGAAACGTGTTCCATTGATGTGGAGATGGATTGTAATCGAGTGGTTTCGCAATACCTGGCCCTAACGAGTGTGTAAAGTCGAGGTAAGTGGCAAAAGCAGCACTCATTTCTTAATAAACTCATCGATCCATTCGATTAGTCAATTTGGTGTTTAACAGTTTGAACGAGTGGTTTTGCTGCAAACAAATTGTAATCTCTTAAGAAAGAACATTTTTAATTTAAGGTTATTTATGTCAATACAAAACATAGAATAGAAATCGTGGCCCATTCAAATTCCAGTTTCGAGTAAACGAAATCATCTTTTCTTCGTGAAACAGAGAAAATGCATATTCAGAGGGACATATTAGTGAATTTAAACGTGTTGCTATTGTTCGCATGGGAAGCAAGATGTTGGTCACTATTCGGAAATTCGAGTGACGCAAACGAGGCCAACCAGATCAATTCATTGCGACCAGGCAAAGAGTCTGGCAGATTTATCATGGGAATGGGCATGCGAGATCCGAACCAAGCACCACCGCTATCGCACGACACGCCGCCAAGTCGATGCAAATGCAGTAAGTTTTTTTGCATTGTTTCGTTATCTTTCATGGAAAATACGAACATGTCCTTCGCCGAGTTATCGTAAACCATCCAAATTGTAACATAGTCTTAAAATAAACCACTTTTCTAAGAAAATACAAATAAGTCATACAGTCATACATTCATATCGGAAGATTTTTTCGTGTTCTTCTCAAATATGATATAAAAAACAACAGCTACTCTTCAGAGATTTGCAGAAAATCAGTCTATTTTTCCAATTGTTACAATTCAGACTATGTTACAATTTGGATGGTTTACGATACTTCTCGCATCGGCGAATCAAAGGAACTCTTTCAAATCAGAAGTTCTAATTATTCTTTTTGTTCATGAATTATTGCAAAAATCATTGAACAATGAACATTGGTCTTGTTTCAGGTTGTGGCGAAATCAACTATGGAGCTCGAATTGTTGGGTAAGAAAATATGGAAAATTGGCAATTCAATTGCTTTTTCTTTCAATGGATTCGTTTTTGAGTTGAAATTAATGGTTTAAAGTCAATTGAATGCGAAAAATTGTGATATATTTTGTACGAACTGAGACACTTGAATAAAATGTTGAATTATTTTCTTGCAGTGGAATCGAGACAGAGCCGAATATGTATCCATGGATAGCTCGATTGTCGTTCATGGGCCGATTTTTCTGTGCTGGATCGCTGATCAATGATCGATACGTTCTGACTGCGGCACATTGTGTCAAAGCGTGAGTTGAAAAGAGAATTTTTGTACCAAATTTACATACATCAAATTTAAAGTGAAAACAAGAAACCTTAGTAGTGCAATCGCTAGAAAATAGTTTCATGTTGTCACTAATTCTTATCATTCATATGTCATTTCCGTAGATACCTTTGGTTTATGGTCAAAGTGACATTCGGCGAGCATGACAAATGCAATTCGAATTCGGATCCAGAGTCACGTTTCATACTTCGAGCCATATCACAGCCGTTTAGCTTCACAAACTATGACAATGACATCGCTTTACTTCGGCTAAACGATCGAGTGCCGATTAATGAAGTCATTCGACCGATTTGTTTACCCAACCGCCGTGGTGAGTTGATGCAAATTGAATGAAATTCAATCAGTGGCAACAAATCTTCAGTCACCACGTTATGAATCAGTCAATTCTCTCTCACGCTGAAGCTTGAGCTAGACAACCAATAGCTTTGGCAAGTTGAAATTACGATTTTTTCAAGAAATCGATTTTCTATTCTCATTTCTAGCGTCGCATTACGCCGGCACAACAGCCACTGTTGCAGGCTGGGGATCAATGAAAGAAGAACAAGAAGTACTATCATGTGTGCTACGAGACGTCAAAGTTCCAATTCTAACCAATTTGGAGTGTGTTCATCGGTCAAGCTACACATCGAGCATGGTAACAGAGAATATGATGTGTGCGGGTTACTTTGGCGGTGGAAAAGACTCGTGCCAGGTGAGATTTTTCTTTGAGTAAATAGGACATTTTTCATTGAATTGAAAATTCGCTATTGTAAGTGAGATTCAGTGCAGACATTTCGTGTGATTGCATATCGAGCTGAGCTATTTACAAATAGCTGGCTGTTTGGTACATTTTGATTTTGTGACTATCGAACCATGTAAATTCATGTGAGATGATAAATTTGGGACACCCTTTTCCATCCTTTCTATGAATTTGTGTCATAAATTTATCATCTCACATGAATTTACATGGTTCGATAGTCACAAAACCAAAATGTACCAAACAGCCAGCTGTTTGTAAATAGCTCAGCTCAATATGCAGCCATACGGAATGTCTGATTCAGTGATTCTGGGTGGGAGAGTTGAGAATTTAGAATGGAGATTTCACAGTTGAAATTTAAGAATTGAGATTTCATTTTCCATTGGGTGTTGGCAATTTTTCAAATGACATTTACGCAAATGAAGCGATGTAGAAATGGATTCATGTCATGCAACGCAATTAATTCAGTTCAACAGCAAATCTAAAGTAGATTCTGGCTTTTACTTAACTAAAATCGTATTTATTTCGTTCTAGGGTGATTCCGGTGGACCATTGATGGCGCAACGAAACGACAAACGAATGGAGTTGGCCGGCATTGTTTCATGGGGTAAGTTTTCAGTCGAATCCATTTGGTTTCTTTGATGAAGACACGTCTCATGTGTGTTTCAAGGCAAGGAAGTTCTCATTAATGTATGCCATAGACAATGTCAATAATAATAGACACAAATGTCTCTATTCAATAAAAATAGTTTTCAAAGTGAATACCAAAGAAATAAAGGGAATAGTTCCATGTGGAACATAAGATCGTTTTCGAATTTTGCATACAAAAAATCAAAGTGTGACATTCATTCCGATAAAATTGAACCGATGGGAGTAAAAAAAAATGTATTAAAAATGTGCCAAGCTAAAAAAAAAACAAAGTAAATTTTTCCATACGGATTAGAACTCAAAGACTCAACTGTTTCGTTTTGTTCGGCAACCAATTCAATGCGCTGTTTTTGTTCTCAGCGGATCAATTCTTCGGTGGCAAATGTCCGAATCAATATGAATTTCACCAGAATTGTGAGTCGAGTTGAGATTTCCTTTAAAAAGAAACCAAATCGTTAAACGGCGTTGCATTTTTTCAACATAAAATTCCACAAAATTTCACATTTTAAACAAACATTCATTTTCCAGGCATTGGATGTGCTAGAGCAGATTACCCTGGTGTCTACACACGAGTAACGCGATACCTGAACTGGATTCGACAAAATACGCGTGATGCATGCTATTGTCGAAACTAATAGCCATTCGACGCGATCGATTCCAGTCTGAACGCGCGAGCTAGACGACAAGACATCGAAATAACGTCATTAAGGCATAATTTTAAGCAAAATTTCACATGTAATTAGCGTATTCAAGAATTCATTAGTGTCACATTAGGTTAAATTAGTTTTAAATTGTCTTTTGCTGATGTTGTCATAAGAAACCACACAAAAAGAGACATTTCCTATGAACAAATAAATCAGATCAATTTTGGATTTAGAGAGAGTCAAACGTGTGTTCAAGCTGAATAGATTCCGAATAAGCAATAGTTTGAATGAATGTCTCTTTTTAGTACATAGACAGTTGGCATTAATACAGAATAAGGAAAGAAAAGTTCCAAAAAAGAAAAAAAAAATTGTAGAAAAGTGACGAAAGACTGCATAAATAAATAAGATAAAAGCATCGAACAAGTCGTTTGAATTGACTGAATTACTGCGGCCTGAATCAAACATTGGCGCACATTTCCGATCGACAAAATTGCATATCGAATCAACAAAGCAATAATTATGTTCGTGGCAAAGTCTGTTATTCTGGCCGTTCTCATTGTGACACTTCAATCAGTCAGTGCCGATTCCATCGTCGAAGACGAACCCACCGAGCGATCTAGCAATTCGAGTGAGGCAGAGCCGTTGGCACAAACAAAAGTAACGCCGTCTCTAAGTTCTGGGTATTTCGGCGGACTCTTCGATGGTATTTTAGCCGGATATTTCACCCCAGCACGCAAAATGTGTAGCTGCAGTAAGTTTTAACCGTCAGAATATTCAAAATTCTAATGACTTTTCACTTGTTTCGAAGATCAAAAGGCGATTCTGGAATACTCCAATGTCATTTTCGATCGCTTATCGCCTTATGCCATTCGAATTGGCCATTTTTTACATTTCTAAGTGGCAATTTTTCAGTTACTTGCTTTGAAAATGACAACAATTCAGACTAAAATTAACGAGAATTCTCTTCATTTCAGGGTGTGGGCAAGCTAATAACAGAAATAACCAGCAACGTATTGTTGGGTAAGTAACGAAGAATTTCAGCATCAATCTCATTTTCATTATGACTCATGTTTTTTTTGTTTATTCCCAGAGGCCAGACAGCATTACCAAATGAATACCCGTGGACAGCAACATTGGAATACTTCGACCGATTTCGCTGTGGCGCCACATTGATAAACGACCGATTCGTACTAACGGCGGCCCATTGCGTGAACGTGTAAGAATTTGAATTGAAAAAAAAAACAATCCTATTAAAAGCATCACAATTTGCAATTTGCATAGAAAATTGGAGCATAAGCAATAACTAAAATTGAAATCCAATTTATTCCGAATCAAATATCGAATTTTTTCTTCCTTCTCGATCTATTTCACCAAAAACTTGCTGTTGAATCCATTCCATTGATCGTTTTTCACTAATTCTAGTTGGTTAAGATCAATGTTGCGCGTGACATTGGGCAACCACAACAGATGTGCTAACAACAGACACGAATGGTCATCATACGTTTCATGGACACGTTCACCGCCATTGGGTTCTTGGCCAATCTTCGGCCAAGACATTGCACTGGTTCGAATGGATCGTCCAGCGCCAATAAATGAATACATTTCACCCATATGTTTGCCTGAAACTAAAGGTACGTCATCATAAACGAGATCTGAAGTCATTTGAAAATTTTCCAATTCACAAAATTCAATTTCAGAGTCACATTACAGTACGTATGCTACACAGATGGGAACTGTAGCCGGCTGGGGAGCAACGTCTGAACACGGATATGCGTCGTGCACTCTACGAGATGTAGATATGCCGATTCTAAGCAACACCGAGTGTTTTGAAAACAGCTATTACAAAAACATCTCGAATATTCTGATGACAGATTACATGATGTGCGCAGGATATCCTGCCTCAGGCGGATACGATTCATGCCAGGTAAGATTATATTGTGGATATGAAGAGATTTTTCGTTATTCAATGAAACAAACGAACAATAAAGCGGATTTTTTCATTGGAAAAACATTTTTTTATAAAGAAGATATTTTTATGGAGACAAATCAACATTTTCTTCGTTTTAGGGCGACTCTGGCGGACCGCTGATGGTAAGAAGACCAAACGGACGATATGAAATTGTGGGCGTGGTTTCATGGGGTAAGTTGTAATATATGTTTAAGCAAGCACGAACCGCTGACCAATTGTCGCGTTGGCACACGCTTCTTGTTCGATTTGGAGAAAATGTTGCACTTTTTTCGGTATAATTGATACTTCTTTGTTTAGCATTCAGTTTGAAATTTATTTTTAAACAAATCAGTTATGTTTCACCCAGAAATTCTAAGTACGTGAGCTCTTATCCATTTCTTTTTTCTGTCTGCGATTATGAAAATGTTTGATGACAAATTTGGCTCAATATAATTCCAATAAAAACGTTGCCAGAAAATGCCTTTGGAATAGATTCAGTTGTCAAAGAGGAAAATTCCACAAACTGCTTCACTTTTTTATTCCAAGCAATATTTCTGTAGAAAAGTTCGTAAAATGCAACCAAATTTTGTTCCAATTAGAATTTCTCGACAGTCAAGATGTGTGTGTTATACATTCTGTCTATGATTGAGTTTTTTTTGCGCACAATATCAAAATAAAGTCAATAACGCTCATTTTTCGATCGCATAGGCGTTGGTTGTGCTAGACCAAACTACCCTGGAATCTATACTCGTGTTACGATGCAACTCAATTGGATCCGTCGAAATATACGCGAAGGTTGTTTTTGCCGAAGCTAAGCAGCTTGAGCCAATGAAAATCAACTCTTCAAGAAAAAAAAAAGCGAAATCAGTTCTATTTTCTAATTGGAATTCGATCAGTTGTTAAAATAAAAATTTAAATTCGTCAATGTTCATAAATTTAAGCCAAAAAAAAAAACGCTAAACAAAAGTGCTTGAATAGAAAACAATGAAAATTCGATAAAAGTTAGATTTGAACTGAAAAAGTTGGACAAAACAAAAAAAAACAAAAATGAAAAGAGTGATTCCGTTGACTGAGCGAAAAAAATCAAATTAAACAGAAAAAGTAAATAAAGACAAGAAGAATAAAGCGATCTCAGTTCATATAAAAAACGATGAAAAAAATTACATAGCAAATAGAATAAAAACACGGACAAATAAAAACAGTGCGAGAAAATGAATCAAATACGAAAAGAGACGGTTCATATTCGTTCCCGCGTAAATCGACTTCGAATACGCACACAAAGCGACAAGGTGTGGTGAATTTCCAAATGTCAAACAGCAAGTGTCACGGCTGACATTGGAACGTCGTTCACTTTCCAGTGCAGCGACGCATTTCGCAAAAAGCAAACAGGTACATCGAATCAGATAGTCGCAAAACGCTCAACACTGCGGACGAGTTTCGTTTGTTATCTCAGCACTGTGTTTGTGTATTGGTGTTCCGTTATGCTGTGTATCAAAGCAATGCAATGCGATGGGAAAAAAAAGAAGCCGTGCGACCGTAGCCATCTTGTGAAAACAGCAAATTGACGTGGAAAAAAGTGACTTTTTGTAAAAAGTGGAACTTTGTGTTGGTTTTTTCGGAAAGAAAACGAAATCTAATCAGAGTTATTCGATGTTTTTTTAACGAAAATCCAGCATAAATCGATTATCGAAGTGAATTTAGTTCGAATTGAGTAAATGTGATTGGCATAAATTGCATTCGTTTTTGGTGTGTATACAGTTTTCTAACTACAACGAAGAAGTCTTTGTCGTACGTTTCTTCGTCGTCGACCAATTTCCATTCAAAGTTATTTGAAACGAATGGCATTTTTACAGTTCACAATCGATTAGTTTTGCTGAAACAATGAATTTTTGTGCGTAATTGCTAAATGTGTTGGCGTAAATTGCATTGGTTTTTAGTTTTTGGTGTGTGATTTGATAGTTTGAACGAAGACCCAATCAAGATTGTAAATGTGGCGCAAGTTCTGATTGGAATTTACTGCCTTATGCCGATATCATAAGACAGAAAAGTGCAAAATCAGTCCAGAGACAACATAATCAGCACGGAAAAGTTCATTCGGTTCGAACAGAACGACACAATTTCCAAACATCTTGTGAAAAAGCACAATCAAGGTCTCAAAAATGGCGGAACAGGTAGAAAGTGACCAAGTGAACAAAGAATCGAATGTCAAACAAAATGTCGAACAAACCATCCTACATCGCGCAAAGGTTATCGACAAAGACCTCGCTGAATATCAAAAAAAATGCAAAAACCCAGAGAAAATTGTAAGTTTTGTAATAAATTATTCAGTTTTTCATTTGGATATTTTGTCAATTCTTCGTCAATTCGGAATTTTTCATGGCTTCCACTGAATTTGCACCATTTTTCCTACCATTTCCAAAGCCGCCTTGTTACTCTTGTCATTTTTTCCTTAGATTATCGTAGTTTTTGAAATGTTGAAAATGAAATTCTTCTTCTCTGAAAATTTTCCAACATTTTTGTCCTGAGTCTATTGCAATCTTCTCCATTCCATTGAACATTTTCTCAAATTTGCCGCATTTTTCTTTTAACCAGCACGAAATTCCATGGGACAAAGTCCTAGGTTACATTGCATACATGTCTGAACGTTTGACTGATGAAGAAGGTCATCGATTTAGCGCCAGTTTCATAGGCTATTTGAAGCTTATATCGGTGAGTAAATTCATTTTAATGCCATTTTTTCGTACAAACACTCATAAATATCTGAACAAACAGATAATGGTCAAAGAGCCACCGGTCGATTTTTGCAAGAATTTCAATAGGCTAACAAAACTGCTGTGCAATTTATGCTCAAAGATTGGTGAGCAGATCACACTCTACGATCGAGTATTGAAAGTTTGGCTTGAACTACTCGAATTGGTTCCCAATCAACAAAAACACACCGCACGGCTTAAATACGACAAGGAATTGTAAGTAAAGCCATTAGTTTGTTCAATTTTTTTATCTGAAAATTTGCAAAATAAAAGAAAATGCCAACGTTTTTGCTTTTAAAATCAGATTCCTTTGTTTCAACTGAAATGTGTGCATCGTTTCCATTCATTTCGCGCATATTTCAATCTCAATTCTGCCTTTTCCCAAATTCATAGCAAAATGTGTGCACAATCCATGGCCAGTGCCAGTTCAGCCTCGGTGCAACACAAATTACTTGACATCATTCGTGCATATTTCGATGAGGATTCGAAAGATCCTTCGGAATGGATGGGTGCGCTGTTCAAAAAGGTGCCGTTCCGCACAAATGATCTTCATGATTACGTTAAAATCGATTACAGTTCGTTTGCTCAGAAGCAAATGTTGATCCACCGCTTCAACCAGCGGCTTCAACAACCAACCGTCTTCACGGAATCCGCTCGAACCGTGCAGATCGACAGTGAAATATTCACATTCGAGGTAAGTTTGCTTTCATTCCACATCGAATTTCGCGAAAAATATTCATTGTCATTAAAAAATCGTTGCTTTTGGATATGAATCGTCGATCCCGGAGAACATTTTCCCATGTGAAGTTTGAAATTCGTGAATTCGGTGCAAAATGTTCATGTTCTCATCAAAAATTCAATAAATTTCATTCGAATCCACGAAATTAAATCATTTTCTTGTGGCTTTTCCAACAACAGAATGGTGCTGGCTTCATCCATTTGAACGAGCCAGCCAATACTGTTGAATTGTGGGTACGATTCAACGGAGATGACTTGAAGGTGACCATTCGAGCAAAAAACATCATCAACATTCATATCGTGGAGTAAGTTTGCTTTGCAAGAATTCATCAATTTTTGATATTTATTCAATTTTGTATTCAACCAAACAGTGAAAGTTACTAAAAATTGACATTAAACGTTTGAATTTGTCGAAATTAACGATCATTCCATTGAAATCAACTAAAACTTGAATCAAACTAGCCAGCTTTAGCATTCTAAGCCTACCAGACTCCATTTGCAATGGTTTAAATTGTCAAAGAAAGGCGAAACTCTCTAAAAAAAAACCTTCAGGCAGAATGAATAAATTGTGTTTTATTAATCGATTCGTGTGATTTGCAGCTATGGCTCACCATACGCAATCGAAATGGTGTTCAATCTAAATTCATCAGTGCGAATTGAAACGGCACAAGGGGATAAGGCCAACTCGCAAAAGTTGCTAGGCAAAAACATCAAAGTGAAATATGAATGTGGATTTCTCACGTCACAATTGCAGCCGCTGCTTCGCAAAATGGTGAGTTTGTGTCAATTGGTTTCGATCAATTATTATTTTTGGGGCAGATTTTTCGATTTACACGTACATTTCATTTGGAATTTTCGTCATTTTGTTTATCTTTTCATTGTTTGTGCGTCACTCTCTTCGAACTATTTCAAAGTGTGGCATTTTTCGAAAGAAATGCCCATCCAAAGTGTTTTATATCGCACATTTTAATTGGTTTCTTCCTCAATTTCCATTCGCAGTTCAAAAAAGAGGCCGAAATCATTTCAAGCGAGCAGATGAAGGATGATTCAGAGGTGATGGAGGATGATTCAGAGCAAGATTCCGATATTGAGATAGTTGAACTCGAAAATGAGGTACAAATTGCATCGGCAACTGCAAAACGAATTAAACCGATCGAAGTTGAGCCCACATCAAGCTACGCTTCTACAACGCCGGTGAAGATGATGAAACCGTCTGATTTCGTTGATTTGGTGAGAGATGATTCACCACCGGTGGTCGTGAAGAAGGAGCAAAGAGTGCCAAAAGAGTCAAGAGTGTCAAGAAAGCAGCCGTTCGAACCAAGACAAATTGAGGTCGATGAAGTGATCAGTTTGTCGAACGATGAAATGGACCAGAGTCCCAAGAAGAAACCGATCAAAGTTCTGGCCGATCATACAATTTCAACGAGCTCATTTTATGCGAGCGAGAAGAAACCTGATATTCACAATGCATCATCATCATCATCGTTCCCGAAACCCATGACAAGCCAGTCGAATCAAGCTCCAGAGCAGAAACCGACAAAGCGAAAGGCAGCTCAAAAAGCGGCTGGGAGCATTAAGAACATGGCTGATAATGTATTCGATTTCCCAGTCGAATCTGATGAGCCAAAGGCCAAAGTGAAAAGAACGCCACGCAAAGCGGTTCCACCACGCAAATTCACGTTACCACCTGTCGCTGTGGCCAGCAGTCCATTCAAACGAGAAGGACCGAAACAAGCGCGAAAATTGTACCGCGAAACAGACATCATAGATGTTGAGATGGTCGAAGAAGAGAAACCGAAAAAAACAAACGTTTGGCAAAGCGATGAATTGACTGGTGGAAGCTTCAGAAGCTCATTCAACGGTGATACTCAGAAGCAGAATAAACGTGTTTTCGACAATTTGGGTCGAATCAATGAAAATGCTGCCGTCAACAGACAAAGCGCAAGCTTTTCCTACCGGGCCGCATCATTATCGCGGAAAAAACTACAATCAGCCGATTCAACCATTGTGTCAAATGTAAGTAAAACTAATTTGGCCAAAACGATCCTTTTCATTGAACATTTCCGCTTTAAAAGGACTCTCGATTGAATGATCCGATCTCTGTTGAACCATTGTTTTGGATTCAAAGCATTTTCTAGATAGAATTTAATTCAATTCAAACCGTTTTTGTCGTAGTTCGATTCTTCTTTTGAAAAACGACTTGATTCGATCGAATGTTCCAGTTCTCTCATAGATTCTTACTTTCTGGAATCTTTTTTTCCTTCAAAGATTAGGATTTCATCGCTTGGCATACATTTCCCTACTTATCATCCAATTTCTGAACGTTTTCCATTGAATTTTCTCAACTTTCAGGAATCCAATAATGCGCTCGTCCACTTTGACGGTTCAAACGATGAGAACATCGATGCAAATTCCAACATCAAAAGCTGTTTGTGCGGGAGGCTTGATGCCAAAGCAATCGATGATCTGAAGACGATTTCTCAGTTAACACATAACATCCTCTCCACAGTGGACACCAACTCGAGACAATGTCGATGCACACCGTCGATAGGATCATAGTCCAGCTCAAATTGAATGCAAGCAACGAGAAAGCAGCCATCGTGCAACTCATTTAGCTGGCGACGATGTGCTCAAAGAATCCAATAAACTGAATCATTGATCCAAATAGGTTAGAATTATTGTGAAACTGTTGAATTTTTGGTTTCTAAATTAATGAAAATAGTTGATTTTGTTTTTGAAAAAGAGCTCGTTATGTCCTCAAAAGCGTATCTTTCTCATCAATCCATTAACCGTGTATTTATCAGTCGCGAGATCGATCTGGTTGAAAGAAATTAAAAAGAGTTACTACTTTAGTTTTTTTTTTTTGATGAAATTGATTTTGTTCAAAAAAACAAAAAAAGATTTGTTCCAAATGTCAATGAATTGAATTAGATTGTGAATTCTCATTTCGTTCAATGGAATGAGAGTTTTCGTCGTTCATCATGTTTTGAAAATTTGCCTTAATTTATCCAACTAGAATCAATCTTACTAACAATATTTGAGTCGTAAACGATAATCACATTTCCCCATGAATATATTGCTGGTAGTCCGGAAGACAGCCAATGACATCTCTAAACCAACTTATTGAATCATCGAATATTTCGAGTAACTTTTTTCAATCGTGTGTGGCTTGAGTTGAATATAATCAACTTTACGGCGACACTAGCAGCTTCTCTGCGCACACACATCGTAGAAGAGAGTACAAAAATCATAGTATTTTGGCAAATGCATCGAGTAATCACTGCGAAACATCAATATGTTTTGGCTAACGCGTAGTACCGGCCCACAAAGAAGCTGTTAGCGTCGTCGTAAAGTTGATTATATTCAACTCAAGCCATACACGTTTGAAAAAAGTTGCCGAAAATGACAATGAATCAATGAGTTGGAATTGAGATGGCATTGACTGCTATGTGTCAAATGACTTACATTTAAAATGTATTGTGGCACTTTCCCTATGCATTTCCCAAGTCTTCATTTTAGTAGTCTTGTCACTGACGAGTGCACATTTTTGTACATTTGAGCAATTAAGCGAATCGTAATCACTTTCAAAAAACAGCTCAGAGGCATAACCTTGACTTGAGAGTGATTTCATAAGAACTAAGAAGGCACAAAATTTATTTATTCGTTATTCATATATATAAATATTTACACATCCAAATGTTTCCAATGAAAATTAAATTGAATATTTTTGCTGAAATAAATCTCATGGAGAGTAATTCAATGGAACGTAGCCAGGGAATGTGTTCATATTCATTTGTGTTTTGGAATGGCGTTTTGTCCGGTTCAATTCTTCAAAATTTCAGAAAGACGAATTCTTATTGAAAAATTGGAATGGGTAAGACGAATAGCCGTTTGAAAATGGAATAATTCGCCATTTCGAAGTGATTCGTCGATTGTTTCGTTGGCATATTTCGTACTTGAATCTTTCTTTCCTTCTTTATTCGATATGAAACGACATGGTTGTGAAAGTAACTTGACGAGTTAAACAGGAATCACCTTTCAATCCGAACGTAGGTCAATCTTGATCATTTGCATTGTCAGTTCTAGAGAATTGTCTACATACAAATTTTGGCGGCAAAAATGCTCGAAAAATGCAATCAATTCGAGAGCATGTCAAATACACTCTTTATCTCTTTGAATTCGTTAGCTCACGTTCAACATGCATCACTGGCATTCAACTCACCCAACGATCAATGCAGCCTCATACACACTCAACTCGTTCGTCGAACAATGTTCCTTTTGTTGACAGGAAGAAATCAAACATCAATAGTTCCCGATTGTTGTTAAACACACCACCTCCTCTGCATACATACATGGTTGCCTGCTTTACACCGCTATTGCTAGCGTCATCAAGTTTTCAGCTGTGTGCAACAGACAGTCTCTTATCTCAGAACCAAAGCCATTTTTTTGACAGCTTACGTGTTAAAAATTGTGCCTTCCCGTGTGAAATGTGCGTATGTCATGCATCAAACCAGTTTAATCATTCGACTGGAGAGGATGAACGTGTAGAAGACACCGAGACGAGAGCTAGAAGTGCCTTCAAAAGTGGATAAAATTGGCAAGTCGAAAGTAGTGGCGTGAAAAGTGAGATTTGGAAAGGTAAAAAATTCAACAATTTCATCATTTTGAAGCATTTGAAATTGAACTTATCTCATTATAGCGTTCATAAAAATCATAAAATGTGATTTTTTTGGAAACACACGACATATCTTTCGTTCAAACAAAGAATATCATGATTTTTTTTTCGCATGGCTACAGTTCGCCTATGACTGAAACCATAACAAAAGTGAAATCTCATAGAATCTCATATCGCTGAATTTTGTTCCAAACCGGTTGCTATTTCGTCGGAAAAATACAATGTGTTAAGGTCATATTTTGAACATAGGTCATTTTGTATCAAAGTAGCCTCCAGTCGAAACATTGAAAATTGTTCAACGATCGTTTAAAGATAAATATCAATCGAATCGTTGACCATTTTCTTATTTTCCAGCTGTTCTTCCCTCTGAAATCGCTCACAATCCTTGGAAATGGAATCCACAGTCAAAGACAGAGGCAAAACCAAAGTATTGACATTGAAGAACATTGCAGAACGGTTGGCTTGTCACCGAAATGAGGCCACAGAAAAACAATTCATTGCCTCTTTGCTTGCAATTCCGGTAAGATATCCAATTTGATACTAAATAAAAAGAATTACATTGGTAATCCCGAACTTTTCCGTACCGTTGGCCTGCGTTGTCTGTAGGTACTTTTGGTTATTTTTTGTGAATTTTCTTGAAATAAAGGCAGTGAAAATATAATAATGAAAATAAAGTGAAAAATCGGTCACTCTAACTGAAAACTCGACAAATTTGTATGAGAGGTACCAGTAAACCGATTCCTATTGGCTTCAAACTTTCTGAGGTTTCATTTTTTGGAGAAAAAATAAGATTCTGAAAGTTTCATGTTGATCGCATTTGCAGAAGTTTGATTTTTTGTCCTCAATTTTTGTTGAAATTTTCTTGGAAAAAATTGAGGGCCAAAAACCAAACTTCTGCACATGCGATCAACACGAAACTTTCAGAATCTTATTTTTCTCTCAAAAAATGAAATCCCAGAAAGTTTGAAGCCAATCGGAATCGATTTACAGGTACCTCCCATACAAAAGTATCAATTTTTTGAGGTTTTTCTTAGGGCAAGTACCCCAGGATCAAATCGAAAATGGCTCATCTTCGAACTTAAACTAAGTTTTTCGAATACAAAACTTTTGGCGTTTCCAGATTTTGATTATCTCAATTATTTTTTGAGTTATCGTGTTTACAAACAGCTACGACAACGACAACGACAACGACGGCACACGAACGGAAAAGTGTCTCAAAAAGTGGTTTTCTACGCGTTTCATGAGTTTTTATGATGATCTAAGCTAATTTTGCGAAAAAAGTTTTCGGGACCAATTCCTATACTTTCCCTTGACACGTTGTGTACGGAAAAGTAAAATATCTGGAAATAATTCCAACGAGAATTTAAATCGAACTTCTGTTTTGTTCACACCTCAAATAGAAAAACCACGCATTGATGGATGACATTCAAACCGACATTGATTGTCTATGCGACATCACCGAATTGTTGTGCAACGCGTCCGCAGAGTTTGATTTACTCGCCCAATTGTTGGACGCATGGTTGCGATTTCTTAAAAATATTCCAAGCGCAACGAAGTACACCATTTTTCTGGTGATGGACATCAATGAATTGTAAGTTGAATCAACAGAATCGTATACTTTACCTTATGCTTTGTCTTCATGAAATTCATCATTCTGAAGAGTAATCGATTCGCCAAATTTCAACCGAATAACGTGCACATCAATTTGGTTGATTTTTTTTGACATTGGATCCGATTCCGGATTAAATATATGAAGTAGATTTCTCTCTTACTTTTCCGCAAACAAAATTTGTTAGGAAATTTATAAATTTAATCAAGAATTAATTGATTTTTCTCTATTTCCAGTCGAAAATGTGCCAAACTTTTCTTCGAGCTTCGGTCGGCTTCGAAGCAAGCGCAAATTGTGAACGTTTTGTGCTCTTATCTGGAGCACAACAAACAAAAGATGACTGATTGGCTGAAACAATTGTTCCATTGTATCATTCCGGAGGACGCCCTTAAAAATATGTCATTTTATTTTCGCGATGAGACTGGCACCTCGGACTACAATCGCTGGATGGTTTATCTCATCAACAAATACGCTATGGTATTGATTTTGTTCTTTATTCATTTTGTGCATGAACAGTTTGTAGGATAAAATGTTGATTTTTTTTTTGTCCCTTTTTCCATGTCTTTTCCTAGCGTTCTCAGTTCGACGACGAAGAAACCGATGATTCTCCACATGGCATCGTTCAGTCGACCTTCTATGGAGAATCCATGAATGCAGTATTGCGAAAGTTAGCATTGGATGGATCGAAGAAGTCAGTTAGTGAATGGCAATTGATCCATTCTTCGGATAATGAAGACGATCAAGATCAAGGTGACGATGCACCAGTTGCAGTACCATCGATATTAACGGAGCTAAATGCTAAATTGCGTCGATTTTCGAAATCCAAATGCACGGTTTTTCAAGCCGAGCAGAGTCCTAAAGCGAATGAGTCACCAGTACATCAATCACAGGTTTGCCTTGAAGAGAAACCAAATCGAAAACGGAAATCAGCACAAATTGCAGTGGATCGTGTCAAAAAGCAGCTGATAGACGCTGCCATTGATGTTGTAGAAGTAAAAAAAGATGTTTATGACTATGATGAAGATGACAACGAGCCAATGCTGAAAAAGAAACGCCAGGTTGCACAGCCAAAGAAGAGAAAGAAGCCAGCATCATTTCCACGAGTTAAAATTGAGCAGATGAAAGAAGAAGAACGACCGGAAAAATTGTACACGATTCGAGTGAAGAAACCAGTTGGTGCACAGGCCAAAGCGATGGCTGGAAGAGTCGAAAAACCTATGGAACAAGTTGAAAAATCGACAAAATTGTCAAAATTGTCTATTCCTGCAGTCAAACAGTTGGTACATTCCCCCGAATACTTGGTGAATGAAGCTGAGTGGTCAATGAATGAACTTGAGATCCCAGTGAACGAGCCAAAAAAATCGATCAACGAAACGAAAAATGCGTCAAAATTTCCTGATGTTGCAGTTGAACCGAGTATGGTCAAGCTGTCGATACACTCACCTGAAATCTTGGTAAACGATGCTGATTGGTCAATGAACGAACTTGAGATCCCAGTAATAAAGTCAAAAAAGACAGTAAAAACAACGAAAAAAGCAGCCCAAACATCGAAAACGCCGATGGCAATACCTAAGGAAATCTTTGCGAACATTGAGAAAATCAATGCGACAGTCAACATTGATACCAACAACCGTTCAGATCGCCCCAAAACCAAATGCAAGTCGCGAACTAAGAACACCATTGCCGTTAATTCATTGAAGAAGCCAGAGCCAAAGAAAAAGGTCCAACCACGAGAATTGTACACCGAACCCGATCCAGAGTTCGATGACATTGTCTTGTTGACGACAACAAACAAAACAGAAATAGCCACAACAACTGAAACGGCAACAGAAGTGGATCAGACAGACGCAGCGAAAAATCAAGTGGATCGAAGTGCTCGAGAAACCGACACTAGCCTCAACACCTCATTTGATGACGACCTGGTCACTAACACAACTGTTTCAATCAAAATCGATGCCACTTCTTCATGCCGTACACCATCCATCGAAAGCAAAGCAAACTGTGACACTTTGCAAAGCGATTCTATTGCAATGCCCGACTCAACCAACGATTTAATTGTAAGTCGATCGCTGATTCAATTCTAAGCAATTTGAAAAAAACATTGATTTTCATTAAATTTCATTTAAAGGGCATCACTGATGTTGAGCCATTTTCCACCGGAATGGATTTTGAGACCATGGATGCAAGTGATGATTCCTACGAATTCCCAAGCCACCCAGACGATTCGAGCCACTCCCTAAGTTGTGAAATCATCGAACAACTGAAAATTGCTTCAAGTGCTATGTGTCGCATACTATCCGTTTTGGATCAAAGCACACGGAATCGCCGTTACCAAGGGTCACCACATCAACAACGGCTCATGCAATGAATTCATTCCAGATAACAAAGTGATCACCGATTGGACATGCATTGAATCGTCGAGCACCTTTTTTTCTGAACCGTTCGTCGGTTTTCATTTTTTTTTTCATCATTTTTTAGTTTTTCAATCACATTTCGAATAAGTTGACATTAAAGATTCGCTTCAATTGTTTTTAATCACTATACGAAAAATTTCATTCAAAAAGAAATGAAAGTACAGAAAAAATCTAAAGCTTGAACAAATATGAGTCATTTTATTTTATTTTTGTTTTGTTTTCTTCGGATTTTTTTTATATCAGTTTCAATCTTGCACATTGTGTGGAAGCGATTTTTTCTTCTTCTCAATTTTTGGATAATCAAAAAACTAATGTTATTTTTCTAATCAATAGATGATTGTGTTACGCGTTAATTAACCCTTATGTTAGAAATGATAAGAATGGTTCACGTCATCAGACAAGTGATGGTCAAAAGCTGCAACATTTTAACAGACAAATTATGGAGATTTTTTCGGTTTAATAATTTCAAAAAAGAAAAAAATGACAAACTAATTGATCCGTACAAGTTACAAGTGAAACATGTTGTATTAAACTAAAAAACGTGCTTTTGATACAGTCAATTTGTTAATCGATACAGTTGCTAATTGAAAGTGTGCTGATAAAAATTCATTTATTGAAAAGAAAATCCAATGAGCCGTCAATTTGCACCGCGATTCAATCGAATTCGATTCTATCTCTAACCAAAATTGTAAATTGGTGTCCATTGGGTTTTAATTTGGACATTGTTTTGATCACTACTTCCCCATCCATGGCTACCCAGGTAGCTGCGTTGTGACAACGAAAGAACGGAATGATTTGACCATTCTGACATCAAATCATCACGATTGGAAACGTCATTGTCCCACATTTGAATTTCAATATTTGCATTTTTGTTCAATCCTCGCATCGTAAATGTTTCTTGGTAGTTGGGATCCGATTCGCCCCATTCTGTATGGCTTCGCCACACCTCTTCACCATTGACTATTATTTTCAGATATGAATCGCATTGTTGGATAAAATCACATGGAGACCCATGAGCATCGGTCATAGCTCGACCACGTCCAAAATGTATCGTCCACTGGCCAATTTCTGTGAAAACAAATATCATTTTATCATTATTTCGATATAAATTGAAAACAATATAGTAACATAGACAATAGTGGGAGAAACATTGAGTGATGAATCGATATTCGAGTGGTGCAGTAGTGCCACAGTTCGACGGCATAACCAATAAGCTCATCAGTGTAAGTTTTATATATAATTGACGTTTATGTTTGTTTGTCTCATTTTTTCGCAGACGTTTCGTTTTCAAAGCGGACTGTACATAAAAATGACGCAACGCAGCACGAAGTTTCTCTTCATATTTTGTTGTTGAGAGTTTTTAAACGTTTTTTTTAATGTTATTTATTATTTTACCTCCATTACCGCCGCATCCGATACATGGTCCCATCTGCTGTGGTTGGGAAATTTGTACCGTCGGCTGTGGCTGGAATACTTGTTGGAAAGGTTTTATAGCATTTTGTGGTTTGCACAGACAATTTCTCACAGAAATTGCAATAGCAATCGTTACACAAAAGACTCCAAACTTCACCATTTTCGAAAACACTTGTTGTCGTCTGATAGACGAAGAACGGCTTTTTTCACAAAAACACAATTTTGCTTTGACAAAGAACTGATTTCAAATGATGACCACTGATCTCCGCCGTAATTATTTATACATTTTTGGCTTTTCTGCTTTACTAATGATACTCTATTGCGCTTGAAGTCAATTGAATGTACTTAGGAAATTCAGAACATTATAGGGCATTACGCATTAGCCATTTATACAGACCATTTGTTTAAATCATTCGATTAAAATTGACAAAAAAATCGCTCGAAAGGGAATTTTTTTCCATTTGTAAAGGAAATTGCATGCAATTAACAAAGTTGTTTTTTCGATTTTCAATGTTCGAATCGTGTTTATGATTTATTCATATCAACGTTGAGTCATCGATGAATCATCGGCTGTGATTAATTCAAACTGGCAAAAATTGATAAGAAAAAATTACGCCCAAACGAAGCTCATCACTTTTTGGCCCAAATTGAAATCAGCCGCAATATTATACAACCTAGCATACAACCAGCGAAAGAATGTGTCTTCATTTACCGTTATTTGTGAACAAGTCTGTCACTGTGTCACTACATAGTATATATCGTCCATAAGAAATGTGCAGAGACGAAAATGTTCGCCATTTAGTTTTACATTGCCAAAGATATGCAGATTTGTTTACAAACAACAAAAAATAAACAAAACAAAAATCTCCATAACTAATGCATTGGCAATGTAAAACTAAATGGCGAACATTTTCGTCTCTGCACATTTCTTATGGATTATACATACTATGTAGTGACACAGTGACAGACTTGTTCACAAATATCGGTAAATGAACAAAACAAAAATCTCATTCCTGCGATGAATAGCTGGCTGCCAATACAACAGCCGATGTTTCGTTTATGTACTACGAATGCGTCAGAACAACATAACGCATGAAAAATATCGGATAAATTTATTTGATATTTGAAATTTATATAAATAAATTTATCTGCAACCCACTGCAACCAACTTTTGCAATTTTGTTGGTTAAATGTTTCCGCAAATTCATCCTCTTGATCTCTTTCAGTGTGTGGATGTGTGTTTTCATTATGATGAACTGTAAATAATTGTGTATGCGATAATTGGAAGCCTGCTTTCATCATAAGTTCTATGCACATTTTAAATACTGAACACCTAGGCTTTTGTTGCTATTGTATTTCACACTCACACCAACATACTTCATCGGCTTTGAGTTGAGCTGTGTACGTTTCATACAACTGAATGCCTAGTGCTACGAATGCACGAAAGAAGTGAGAATAGCAATGAAAACCTAAGCGTTCAGTCTTCAGTATTTAAAATGTACATAGAACTTATGAAAGCGTGATGGAAGAAATTTAGGCTTTCATCGAAGCCTATTATGTTCACTCTGGATTCGAGTAATATTTCCACACATTTCTTCCGTCATAAGCAACATTTCAATAATTAAAGATGAAAAAAATTTCGCATTTGTAACTGAATTTATTTGACGCCATTAGAACCTTTACAAATGTAAATATCGGTGATGCTTTTTTTATTATCTGAATAATGCCTTTCGATGTCTTCGAGCGATCTTTGTTCGGTTTCCGGCATAATATTATACATCACAATTAACCCGACGAAACTGATGATGCCATAAAATAGGATAGCTCCCGGTAGCGATAGCCAAGTTTCGATATTATAATATGTTTTCGTGGCAATCGATGCTAAAACATATTGATTGGCTGTTGCTATACCACAAAGGAACGTGCGTGACCTAGGAAATGTCAATTGAATCGTGGTTTTAAATAAGATGAATGTTTGAAAAAGAGAATCAACGCACTTAAATGGGAATACTTCGCTGACAAAAATATGTGGCAGCCCAGAAACGCCAATTTTCGTTGCAAATTGCATGATCAGGATAAGAGCGAGCGCCAAATAGCCGTAATCACCGACAACACCTCGAATATAATCAAATTTATCCGACGATTCAAACGGGTATTTTCTGAAGGATGTCCAGCCCCATGGAAGAAAAATAAAGCCATATATGCCTGAAATTTGATCAGGGAAAAATTGAATTTTTTTTTTTCAATTGAATATTCAAATGTCAATGTTGCACTTACTTAATCCAAATGAGCAGAGTGTTACAATCGAAATGGAGGTGAGATAGAGTCTTCGACGCCCGATTGTTTTCACTGTTGAAATCAGAAAGGCGCTGGCTGAAATGCCCAGGCCAGCACTGATCACCGTTGTTAAATTGGCATTGAGTGGTATTCCAAACGCTTTGATCACTTGGATAATATACGGCTGCCAAATGATGATTCCACAAAATTCAAAGAAGAAATGCAAACATGTCACGAGCAAAAATGGTTTTAAAGTACGTTTCCGTTTTATTTCTTTAATTTTATCGCAGAATGTCGGCTTCGGATGTTGGCATTTGATCGATTGCTTTGCACATGGAATGCATGACCTCGATGTTTCGCTGTAATTTTGTAGCTTTGTGAATTCTTGGTGAACACTTTGCGGTGATACCCAGCCTCGTAGCCAACAAAGTGACTTCTCAGCGTCATTTAGTCGATCTTTTAGAAGCAACCAAGAAGGCGATTCCGGCACCTGCGCGATCAATCAATAGATCAGTAGTTTTGTTATCGAAGTGGAAATAAGAAAAATGTATAGAGAAAGAGCAAAGACAAGAACAAAAACCCACAAAAAGCACAGCAATCAAGCAGCTGAATGGAAAAACGGCGCAGATCCACGCGACTTGTCGCCACGAGAATTTTAATCCAAATCCAAGCACAATGAATATGCCAAAGTTGTACGACATAACGGCGATTGTTGACATCATACCTCTCATCGTTGGCTCACTGCAACTCTCAATTTTTACGTATTTTTATTGAAATTAGTTGAGTTAATCAAAATGAAAAATGCACCACTAAACTGTGGACTAAACAGTCATTCAATGTGATGAAAAATATTTTGGATTTTTTTTTCAAATTAAAATTCTTCTCCAAATCTACAGCCAACCCACCTTATTTCGCTGACATAAGTAATTGAAGGGGCTTCTTTCATGCCCATACAAAGTCCAATAACCGAAAATAAAATGGAAATCAGTGGAAATGACTGAGCAAAGCCAAGCATAACCCAAGCAACTGTGAGTGGAATTGTTACCATCAAAATAGCCTTGCGCCGACCAATTTTATCACAAACCGGACCGCTGAGCAAACTCCCTATCGGATGTGCCACATGTGCAAAACTGGCTGCAAAAAATTATGCGAAATTGAAAAAAATGGTGTAAAACAAAGAATGCAAATCTTACATAGCCATGAAGTCTGAGCCGGTGTGATACGAAGTGTTTCTTCTGGATTTAATTCACTGCACACTCCAATCAACGATGGGATGACAATCGATGGGAACGCTGCAAATTCTCCCAAATTGAAAATGATCAAGTTTTTTGCCGTTGTTGCCAATATCTAAAATTTAAACAAAGTCGAAGTTTGAAACTTTATCCAATTTTTTAAATCCTTTTTTTACACTTTTTTTAATTTTTTGTTTATTTTCCATTACTTTTTGTCACTTTGTCTTAGTTTTTTAATATATTTTATTGCTGTTTTTACTTTTACTGAATTTATCGGTTTTGTATCGAATTTGCTGTAGAAAAACTTCAAGAAATTTTTTGAGTTGAATGAATTAATTATTTGATATAAATATTATTCCAAACAAAAATTCAAACTTCATAGTGTACCCAATGCCCAAAAGTCCAATCAAACTCAAATTTTTTCTTCTCAGAAGTGCAATTTGTTTTTCCCCTCCAAACAAACCTGCGGCAAAATGCGTCTAAAAGTGCTAACTTGTTGAACTTCCTCAGCGATTTTTTCCATGTTTCGATTTGCGAACAGTCCATTGGCAAATAAAAGATGCAAATTAAATATTCGTGCCTATTTGATGCTTGCGGTTTAGTTGAATGTGAAAATTATCTATATTCAACATATTATCTACATCATTAGTGCGAATGTGTTGTATTTTCTACAGTTCAGTGCGCAGATGACGTGCAATTTGTTGATACGTGACAATGCAAATCCACACGAGAGCATGCAATCTATTCAATTTGTTACATTTCGACCAAATCGTTTGTTTGTTGTAGTTTTAGTTAAATGATCTAATATCCGAAATCAATTCAGAGAGAATCTAACAAAAACAAAATATCAAATCCCAAATGAATCTTTTATTTTGACCCGAAAGCCCAAAAATATTTTATTTTTTTCTATTTTTCCATCAAAATCAATTATGACTTTGAAAAAAGTGTGACGTATTTCAAAGAGTTTGATCTACACTGCCAACAGACCAAGGTCCGTCCATACTGACGTAATCAAATTACAGGTGCTCAATTAATGGACCGACGTGACAGATCATAACCGATAGTTGCTCATATGCTGGGCAGTCACGCGATACGCTTCGATTTGACGATAACATTGAAAACCAAAGCTTAGATACTGTACTGCAAAAACAAACGCTAATGACGTACGATTTGGCCGATTACAGGTATTTCTTTCAATTATAGGCACGGTTTATTGAACAGACGATTCTATCAATTGCGGAAGAGAGAGTGTTCAATCATACTGTTCGATCAGTTTACAACTGAAACAACGATGAAAGAAATTGGATGAGACGTTAGTTTCTTTCAATTACACTCACACGACCATTCACATTTTGTCAAGTTTGCATTTCTTACAAGTTTTTTTTGCACTAAAAATATCCGCTAAAAAAGACTTGAAACGACTTGAATGAAAAAAAGAAAAAAAAGACTAATCACAAAAAATCTGGAAAAAAAAACAAACAAAAATAAATCAGAAAATAAATCCAATTTTAAACTTTTTGGTTGCTTTATTCAACTGTTCAAAATCCAAACCCATTTTTTCACTTATTTCATCCATTTGAACGACATTCAGGAATTGTGTATGCTATTTAAAAATGTAAACATCAGTGATGGCTTTTATATTGTCTGAATTTGTATTTGTCCAATCTGTAGCTTATATAAACATTTTTTAAAGATTGAACATTACACAATTTTTCAAAGTAAAAAATGCATTTTTCTTTTTAGAATTGTGAAATTATAGCCACTGACAAATATCATTAATAGACTCATTTTCCTCAGAGATCAAGAGATTGTATAAAATACGAAAAATGACCTTGAATTTCAATATGCTTCTATAAATCAAATGTTTAATGAATGAATAAATGTGTACAAATTGATATTCCTAGATGATTTCTCTTCCTTAAATTGTAGCAATAACTTTTCCTATTCAAAAATAAGCGCAATATCGTAGAAAAATCTCTTAACTGGAATAAATTCTATTTCTTTCAAAATAAGTCTTTCTTTAACATAAATTCTTCTTTGAACTAAATCCTGTTTGCCAATGTGAGTGACAAAAAATTTTGAGTGACAAAAAATAAATCGATGAATCGACCATCATCGGAATGATAAATGAAATGTAAGAAAAAAAAGATATCAAAAATGAAATCAAATTAATTCCAATAATCTGGACTGCCGTGTAGGCCATGGTGATTGCTTTTGAGGTGTGATTTCAGATTGATCTTTTGCGTGAATCCTTTGGGGCAATGCTTGCATTTGAATGGCTTTTCACCGGTGTGAATAAGCATGTGACGTTGATAGTTCGTCCTAACTTCGGTGCTGTAGTTGCATACCTATAGGAGAAAGAAAATCACAAAAGAAAGAAATTAAAATTAATGAGAAATACTGACAAAGTGATGGAATCAATGAAAAGTTGCATACCTCGCATGTAAATGTATTAGTTGCTCGAGTCAAATCGCCTGCACTGCGACGGCTTCGAGTGACAATACCGTCGGCAACCGGCAGCGTTACGTTCCACTGTGGTTGTGGCGATGGCTCTGGTGCTTTAACCCGACTGATGACTGCAATCTCGTTCTGCGATTTATTCGACAGCAAATCTTTATCGACAAACGTTTTTCTTCGCACATAAACCCGTTTCGGCGCAACCTGTTCCGTTGGATTGCTTCCATGGAGCTCTTGTGGCTTACCTCGTTGCAGTTCCTTATTATTTGCTTCAACCGATTTTGGATTACCGATGCGTAATGTTGGAATCGATACCATTGGCCCCATCGATTTTCGGCGCTGCAGACCTTTTGTAGGTTCCATTCTGTTCTCGGTCAAAATTATACGACTCCTTAGGCTGTCAATCGTATTATCCAAACTGCTTCTATTTTTCGGTATGGGTACCTTCAGCATGTCTTCAATGCGGCGTGAAACAATCTTGTCAGTCGATTGATTCACTCTCGGCAGTTGCTCCGTTCGGCGAGCAACAGTCTTATCATTCGATGCATTTACTTTTGGCACTTCTTCGACACGACGAATTATGACCTTTTCACCATTTTTCATCGTCAATGAAGTTGAGTTTGACGTCTCTGTCATCTTTGAAACCACCTTCTTCACGCTAATTTCGGGTCCAATCTTTGATGCATTTGCAAAACGTCCCGATCGACTTGACAGCGAAGTAATTTGAGCGGTTTTGTTCGATTCAGTAGTGACTTGAGTCGTTTTGTTTGTCTGCGAAGTGACTTTAGCCGTTTTACAACTTGTACGCAAAGCGATTTGAGTGGTACGTTCATTGGCAACGCGATTTTTCGAAGATTCAACGACAACATCAACACGCTTACGTTTTGCCGGTGGCTCAATGGATTTGTTCTGATCAATTCGATTTGCAGCGACTGGCTTTGGAATCACTTGTGGCTTGCTAATCGAACAGTCGCTTGCCTTCATTTCTCTTGGCAGCCCGATGAGGAATGCGTCAAATGACTCGCTAATTCTGAAAATATAGAAAGAAATACACGAGTTTTAAAATCAAAGAAGAACAAATTCGAAAAATGAAACAAAAAATTGTCGAAAAAAAAACGCTTACCGATTGTTTGAAAGGTAAAGAAAATGATTCCGAAAGTTGGCATCAAATTTCAGGCCACTTTTCATGAAATCGTTTTTGATGCGACCCAACGTGGTTTGTGTCTGCCGTGCAATATTCGATGAGTACTCAAACAGTTCATCGAGCCAGCCTTTTTGGTTTTCTTGATCAATTTGAGCGACTGATGTGTTAGTTTGTACTGAAGCGACGTTGGTTTGGTTTGGAACAACTGATTTTCGCCTGTTCATGCCGATCAATGGTTGATGGAAATTAGTGAGCTCATTGAGATTCACTTCACTGCCGCTGAAAAATGATTGACATTCAAGATTTGGATCCATTTCCATATCCTCCAGTTTGATCTGAAACTCCAAATCGTCAATCATTTTGGGATTCGCTCCTTTCGCTGGAAAAGCTTGAGCTGGAGAAACAAATCGTTGATTATTATTACGACGACTCATTTGTATTTGCAAATTTCTTTTCAACTCTTTAAAATATTTCTCTTCTAAAATTGAACGCAATTTTTTTGCAAAATTTTTTCCAATTTTTTTTTCAGATTTTTCGACTGAATCTTTAAAAATGATGAAATCATATACAAAAGTTTCGATTCAAACTCAAAATAAACGTCTTTTTGCTTGTATTTTCAACTAATTTTGCCAAAAAATTCAATGTCAACGGGTGAATGTGCTCGGTTCACGATTCGAACAAAACTGAATACCTTCTATTGGGTGTCGGTGATTTTATGTCCGAATCTTTTCAATTTTTTTTTTGTTGGCTATTTTGAAATGCAAACATTTTTCTTCGGAAAATGCCATAAAAATTTGATGTAGCCGTTAATCCGTGGCCAAAAAATAAGTACGTAGCAGACGAAAAAGAAAGATTATTTTTAAGCCACTGTTTATGGTGTGGATTCAGACCGATGATATTAAGTATTATATGTGCCTGCACTTATAAGCTAAAACAAAAATGCTGTAGAAAATGACTTACTTTTTTGACTGATGACCAAGAAATTAATTCTAAGAAAACTAAATTAGTTTCAAATACTTTTTTTGTCCAATTTAGATGGAATTTTAAACAGGTCAAATCTTATTGCCTCAAGAAGATGCTCAAAACCACAGCAAACACGTTCCGTGGAAAAGATTTTTCGCTTAACACGAAATGTCATAGTTGACACTCTAGTGGTGGAATGCGAAATCATCACCAAGTGGTGTGAAATGCATCGGCAAATGATACTAAATCCACAATTGCATGCGCGCTATGTGGCCAACGCATTCCACAACACTCAGCAGTAAATCACCACTGGTGATTTCATATTCCATTGAGTGTCAATTTTGTGGGAATTTGGTGTGCGAAAAGAAAAATTTTCATTTCAAAACTAAAGATAAATCTCTTTTGTGGATGATTTTATTTTTCTACCAAAAATTGGTTTTAATCCTTATTTTGGTTGGCATTTTATTACTCATTTAGATTATGCTTGTCGTTGAATACATATTCGATTCTAAATATAATGTCTATTCAAAAATTGCACGGATTTGTTTTATTTCATTCAAAAATTCTGAAATATTTCATAATTTAGATGTTTTCACTGAGTGAGATTTTACTTTGATATTTTGGACATAATTTAAAACATACATATATTCTCAACACTACATCATTAATTAAGAATTGACTAATGATCAGTTAATCATTTTTCAATGATTTCGTCATCCTTGGCTGTAAAAATTTTGCTAATTTTTTTTCCCAGTGAAGCTCGCGATTTCGGATCCGTCATCAATGTAAAATGATCACCATCTACATCGATAACATGAAAATCTGCAGAAGAATTTGAATTTTCCCATCCCAGGTTCGGTAAGTTGAATAATTGCTCAAACATATCCACATATCGCTTCAAAGCATCAGCCAATGGTTCAAGAGCAGCAGGGAATGCAAATAAATTGATTGCTCTGAATAAATATGTCTTGATCGGTAGTGCATCCACTTTCATCGATGCACATAAATCCTTATAATTGTAACGTTGTTTCGAAAGCAACACTTCCCAATCGATATCGATGTTTTCGAAACCCGTCTCTTTTATCGCGTCAACTGCTTCATTCAAAGGTAATTCGATGACACGGGCCCACCATTTTGAATCGTTTAACGTTGTAAAACTTGGGTATTTATGCAGTAAATATGTTAAAAACATCAGCGTTCCACCAAGTCCTTCTGGATGAAATAGATACGTATCGATTAAGCCTAAAAATGAAATCTCTTGGCCTCTGTTTATAAGCTGTTTAGCCGTTTCATAGGCGAGAATACCACCAGCGGAGTATCCAGCAATAGAATAAGGACCATTCGCTTGAATTTTCTGCATATGTTCGATCGTTGTACTGGCCATTTCTTCGATGGATGACGGCTGTTCACTCTCTGGCGATGACCATGGTAGCACATAAACGGGAATATTTTTATCGATATCATGGGCCAATTCGAAAGCATAAGAAATATCACCTCGGCAATCTGGCAACACAAATAGAATTGCCTCATTTCCGTATTGACGAACTGGAATGGCAGTGTCACAATACAATCGATTGAAACGTTTGCTTATTTGTTCGGCCAAATCTTTGAGTATTGGAAAAGAAAAAACAACACGGGCATCAATGTGCACATCATAGTATTTGGCTTTGTTGATAAAATGTATCACATGAAGAGAATGGCCACCCAACTCGAAGAAATTATCATGTCGACTAATACGTTCAATGCCAAGTACTTCACGCCAGATATTGGCCAGTTTTTCTTCCATTTCACTCTGTGGAGCTTCATACTGCTGACGAACGAATGCATCATCGTCAGGAGCTGGTAGTGCTCGACGGTCTAGCTTGCCATTGGGTGTAAGTGGTAAAGACGGGAGACGCATATAAGCCGCTGGTATCATATAGTCGGGCAGTAATTTTGACAAATGGGTGCGCAAATTTTGTACCAATGATATATCTCCATCGGCCACCACATAAGCAACCAGACGAGCCTCTGATCCACTGCCATATGATTGTACTTGTACGACTGCTTCGTGCACCTGGGGATGTTCGACTAGGTGGGCTTCGATTTCGCCGAGCTCAATTCGGAAACCACGGATTTTCACTTGCTGATCCATGCGTCCCATATATACCAAATTGCCATCAGGCAAATAACGTACTCGATCACCGGTACGATACATGCGTGCAGCTGGATTGTCACTGAATGGATCGGTTAGAAAACGTTCAGCAGTTAGTTCAGGACGGTTTAGATAGCCACGCGCTACACCAGCACCACCAATATACAATTCTCCTTCGGCTCCCAACGGCACTGGCTCGCCATATGAATCTAGCAAATATGCACGAAGATCTGCGAGTGGTCGTCCAATGGAGTAGGCATTTTCTAAAGAGTCGATTCGTTGATAGGTAGCATGAATTGTTTCTGTGGGTCCATACATATTGACCAATACTGTCCCATTTTTCTCATATTTTTCCCACCATTCCTTTGCAATCAATGGATCAAATGCTTCCCCAGCGAATATGAGATATCGTAATCGATTGAAGTTTGGTAATGTATTTTTTGCAAGCATGAGTGATTTGAATGCCGATGGGGTTTGACTCAGTACAGTGATTTCACGAGCACATATCCAATCGTGAAATTCATCCGATGAATGAACGTATACAATCGACAGTTGGCTTCCATTCGATAATGCGCCCCACATCTCCCACACCGAAACATCAAAAGAGAATGAATGGAATAAACACCACTTGTCTTCTTTATTAAAATCAAAGTGTTCGCGTGTAGCCTCAAAGAGTCGTACGACTTGCTTATGTTCAACCATTACTCCTTTCGGTGTACCTGTTGAACCAGAAGTGTAAATGATATAGGCCAGATGAGTTGGATTGAGTCCAAGCTTAATCATGTCTGGATTATCGATTTGTAAGTCGTCAGGCAATGATTTGTCTAAGTCAACCACTGGTACTTGATGTTCACCGAGTGCTTTTTGGCCAACAGCATCTGCCAATAGGAATATCGGATTGGCATCTTGTAGAATATCGGTCAAACGTTGGCTCGAGTAGACCGGATCGAGTGGTACATAGGCACCGCCAGCCTTTAGAATACCTAGGATAGCAACGAGCATTGTTGTGCTGCGTTCAACGCAAAGTGCAATACGATCGTCTGGTTTTACGCCTCGTGCAATCAAGTAATGTGCTAATCGATTGGCTTGGGCATTGAGCTCTGAATAGCTTAGAGTCTTTCCTTTGCACTCCACGGCAATCGCTTCTCCGTCGCGTTCTACCTGCTTCTCAAATAATTGGTGAAGACAACAGGCAGGTGGGTAGGTCTTTGTTTCCTGGTTCCAAGTAAAAAGTAGTAGATCACGCTCATCCTTGGGCAATAGATCCAATTTAGCCACTGGTTGTTTTACTTTATCGTCACTGTGAGCAGATGCAAGCAAAACTAACAAATGTGAGGAGACACGATTCATTTCTTTTTCAGATATTCGGCTGGTGTCGTAGATCCATCTAAATGCACCGCTGTGTTTGTTGATCTGCATTGTCATCAGGCTGCCATGGGCATACGGAGCAAGTTCACTGCCAGTAGTCGTGGAATACTCATATTCAACTTGCGTATCGTTTAGAGACACTGCCAATGCCCAGGGTTTTTTGCCGCGCGAATCCTTTATAGAGTTCGAAGCATGGCGAATGAGTGTGTCTGACAAGCATGGTAAGTGATTGACCAATTGTCTATATTGTTCTTCTACGCTGGCCACAACATCTGAAAATGTACCATTCAAATCGATGACAGACTCAAATGGAACAGTCTTGGCATATATGCATGCTAATGCGCTGTTTTCATGCAAACTCTCAGTTGCATCCCAGCCAATTTGTAATTTTGACATTTTAGTATCTCGAGCAATGTAAATGATCCATGCAGTAAGTACCTCAATCGCACTGAAATCTTTTGAGATTTGATACGACGATGCGGCCCATGCCGGTGATTGATTGACTGTATTTTGCACGACAGATAGTTGACATGGTTCATAGTTAGTAAGACGCTGCGACCAGTAAGGCTCTGATGACAAGGTCGTAGCATGTGCCTTGCCAAAATGTTCAGCTTGTTCGGGTGTGATGACTGGAAGCTGGCTACCTTCGATAATATGACATTGATTAGCGAGAGTTTGAGCTGAGATTTGTTGGCCGAATCCATCCAAAAAATTGCTTATTTCTACCACTCCGTCTGCAGCAGCCACGTACCAAGCAGTTTCATAAATTGCCACCACTGTGCCCGGTGTTTTTGCGCATACCGAATCCGCTACGCGTTCCAGCTTGCCGATGCCCACAGAGCGATCGACAAGAAGAACTTTTGAGATTGCAAATGGATTGGCACCACATCCTACCCACGTGTTGGAATGCACGAGACGAATCAAGAAGTCACAGTCTCGACTCCACTGTAAAAAGCCAGCTGCGATTGGATTTCGCCGATTAACATAAAAACTCTCGCATAGATCACCAGTTATAACGGCGCGACAACGTTCATCAAGTGTGTCAACTGTGCTGTCCACCGCATCTACCATCTTTTTTAAAATGAACATCAAGTGGTTTTTCAAGGCAGTGAGTTGTTCTTCTGAATGACCATCATGAAGATCATCAAACACAATGTCAAGTCGATCATTTGAACGATCTGACCAGAATGTCATGTTCAAATCATCAATATCTACGCTCCCACCGAAATGATTTGTACTGCTACAACCTTCAAATCCCGGTCCACATCGTTGTATATTCACGAAAGGACCAAAACTACCATTTAACCTAAATTTGGCGAGCTTTAGAATATCGTCGACTCGGTAGCGTTGATGTTTCAAGATTGATTTAGCTTCTTGAGCAATTTGACGTATGATTTCGGGTATGGTAGCATGCCCAGGGATATGCAACAGCAATGGTAAGATGTTGGCTGTCATGCCAATTTCTCGAGTTAAATCCGTTCCACGCACTGGTAGACTGAGACTCAGGTAATCATGACCGAGAAGGTTACGGAGAAAAAATGCTGAAATGCCAATGTAAAGAAGGGATTCCGGAATATTCATTGCTGCCGCAGCCTGTTGCAATATTTGGTATTCAGTGGTGCTCAATGTCAATGTTTGACGATATGTTGACTTTGTTCCAACAGAATTAACACTTCGTTGTGTGTGAGCAAAGCGTTCCAATTGCTGGACATAAGCCTGCCAAAATTTCTCGTCTTCTTTGCGATCGTCTGAAGCTTGATAAGCAGCGTCAGCGATTGCAAGAGCATCAAAACGCGACTTAGATTGACTAATGATCTTCCCACTTTGCTTTAAATCATTGTAGGCAGCAACAAGCACGGATTCCATTTTTATCCACGAACTACCGTCTATGAGGCCATGATGACACCGCGAATAAAGTACATATTTGTCACTGTCAACGATATAGATCGTAAACTCGTAGAGTTTACCGGTGGTCATGCCGCAAGGCTTTTTTGAATCTTTTACCAATAGTCTCAACGCCTCTTCAAATGGCGTGGAATGAGTGGTGACATCAATCGTTGTTATAACGGGCTGTATCTTCCGATCGTAGATCTGCCAGAGCTCACCATCTGAATAAATAAATCGTGTCTTCAATAAAGTCATCGTCGTTATAATATGTTCGATCGCTTTGACCAAGATTTCTAGATCGAATGCACCAGTGATGACTCTATAAGTGTACACGTTGCAATTGGCATCTGGACGCGTTTGTTCAATGAGAAAAATTTCTCGTTGGGCACGTGTCGCTATGCAGCGACTAGTGATCTCACTATCCAGGCCGACCGTCATAATTGCGATGATACTTTTTTCGCTTTGTTTCCAAATATTCTACCACCAAATGCGTCCAACTACAAAATGAATTGAAAATAAAATGTTATTATTATTAATGTTATTGATTCATTTCTCGATAAAGAAAACACTGAAGAACTGCATTTGAAAAAAAAAAGAAACTCATTAAAATTAGTAATAATAGGGGGATTCAACGATGTGCTATATGACTTGAAAGAGGCACAAAATAAATCGCAATTTATCATCGTAGTTCCGTTGGATCTTCAACGTGCATTTGAGGTCATCGATCCAAATCTCCTTATTGAAACATTGAGGCAATACGGAGTCCAACCTTTATCACTTCAATGGTTCAAGAGCTACTTAACAAACAGAAGCGAAATTTAAAAATTGGCGACGTAACATCAGAACCACTTGAAAATAGCTTAGATGTACCACAGGGATCCATTTTGGGCCCGTTACTATTTATTTTGTATATATAAATTGCATAACTTCCTGTATTAAACACTGCGCTATAAAAATGTTTGCCGATGATACATTTGTGTATATTTGTTCTAATAACATTGATGAAGCAATTCAAAAACTTAATGAAGATTTGGATAGATTATTTGATAAGCTGTGCCAAATTAAACTGAAATTGAACATTAGCCAAACCAAAGCCATAATAATCACTAATAAGACGATTGACCGAAGTAGCATTAATATAGTTATAAATGACATTTGACTTGATATAGAGCGCGAAATTAAATACTTGAGAGTTATTATTGATGACCAACTTAAATTTGACAAAAATATAGAATATGTATGTAAAAAAGTTGGCAAAAAAGTCGGCGTTTTGAGTAGATTAAGAAATGAATTGAACAAAAACCAAAAAGAATATTTATATAAGTCACTCATTCAACCACACTTCATTTATTGTGCGTCCATCCTATTTCTGTCCAGTGCGTCTAATATTGATAGGCTTCAAATCTTGCAATGTATGAGAAATGAAATTTTGGGTGTAAATCGTGAATACTAATGTTAATTATCTATTTGATTCGTTGAAATTTATGAATGTTAAGCAACAAATAATCTTTAGAACATTATTATTTATTTATAAAATTGTGAATGGCCTAGCTCCAAAATACCTAACTGATAGAATAGAATACAGACAGCAAATCCACAATGGAAATTTGAGAAAAGCAAACACAATATCAGTCACTAATGCTACTAAAGCATGTAGCCAAAATGCCTTGTTCTACAGGGGAATTCAACTTTTTAATGCCATTTCAAATGAAGTTAGACAAGTTGAATCGATAAAAAATTTTGAGAATAAATTAAAAAATTATGTATTAGAAACAGGGATCGAAACCAAACCAAACCGAATATTTGGTTTGAGTGTGTGAACAAACCAAACCATTCGGAACGTTCTGAAAAATGGTTTGTATGGCACACAGAAACGTTTATGCTTACGTGTATTAGTAAACGACACTAACACAGTGACAACCCGCTTGAACGTTGCCCATACAAACCATTCTCAGAACGTTCCGCTTGATACGGTTCGCTCCGATGAACAGAGAGCAAAGCAGTGAAACCGTTCCGAAATCGGTTTGTATGAGAAACGTCAAACCGTTTTCGATCCCTGATTAGAAAATTATTAATGAAACCAATGTAAAAACTGTAACGTTGTTTTATGGAGAAATCTAAATAAATATCATATTATTATTATTATTACTATTATTATTATTATTATTATAGGGGGAAAAGAGCTCGAAATTGCGTGTATATACACTACAGGCTCAAAATTGTTCGTATAAAGTCTAAACTATCAAGTGGATTTATTTAAATTAAATTACGATATTGAATATGGTGAATGGGAGAAAATAGTTTTCCTTTTGTAGCCAATATTGCCATAGGATTTTGCTATTTTTTTTTTAAAAGAAAAACAATATTTTTTCTCCATACGCAAGCATGATTCTCACTTTATTCCAGTAAATCCACTTGTAAAAGAAAATTTAGACTATATATATGAACAATTTTGAGCAATTCATATAAAATCACAGGAGATGTAGATACAACGGAAAAACGGTAGAAAGTCCAACGAATTTAATACAAGAAAATCTATCCGAATTTTATTATTATTTTTCGATCAAAATTCTTGGAATAGATATTCGCTTACTTTTTTTCTCCTTTTTTTTTTTCTTTTTTTTCTTTAATATGTTTTTTAATCGCCTTTCTTTCAACAGAAGAAATCAACGATGTTGAACGAATTTAAAATTTCAAATAATTTTACTTAATTTTCTTTACAAACACTTGAATAATCACTTTCTTTTTGTTCACAAATCTTCTTGCACTCTTGAGAAAGAGTCAAAAAAACAACTGTCGATTCCTCAAAACGGCTACGATATTTATAATCGAAATCCGTTATGGGAATGTGTAATCTTTCGCCCCACTCTTAATTTCTGTGAAATAACAGCTCATTCATTTCATTATTATTGGATTACTTGCATACTTATAATATATACGTCAAACTTATTCCTCGAGTTAAACTTATTCCATTGTTATGTTGAAAAACATTTACGTAGAAAAACTTTAGCCAAAGTTTATCAAAAATGTCCAAAACTGGGCATATCTGAATAAAGCATTATTCATATTTTCATTTTAATCGTGTTGTTTTTTATTCTAGTAGCAATACGGCTGCTCTAATTCTGCGAAAACACCAATATAAGTATGCAAATGAAATGTGATCAAAGGAATAAATATAAAGTCAGATACTATTTTTATTGCATTACAACTTTTTTACCCATTTTTTCTACGTCAATATTTTTCAACATAACAATGATCAACTCGTGGAATAAGTGTGACGTATGCATTATAAGTATGCAAGTAATTCAATAATAATGAAATGCATTAGCTGTTATTTCACAGAAATTGAGAGTGGGTCGAAAGATTACACATTTCCATAACGGATTTCGGCATTCGCAATTTATGCACTTTACAATCGTCATCAAAGGGTTGCGAAACAAATGTCGGTTCAATGTATAGAATATTGTGTACAACTTCAGGTGCTGCGTGTCGCACCTAGCGATAGGTGTGCGCGCGGAATAAACATTTAGTTACAGTCTACACATTACCCAAACCAGTCGTGTTTTATTTCACTTGCTCTATCACTGGTCCAGCCGTAAACAGCATTCAATGGTTTGGATAAAATTTTCATGGTTGGTACAATTTTTCCATAGTTGATACAACAAGCTTCCGCCTCAGCTCAAATTTTCGTTTTCATTCAATAGTGCAATTAACCCGCGTCCGCTGGAAGTGTAAATTTTACACTATTTTTAAGTACAACTACATTTTTGAGTGATTTTTCATGGTTATATTATCCAGAGATTTTGGCTCAACGGGCAAATCGTATATAAATTTTTCAAAAAATACGTGTTATTGTTGTTGTAATTGTATAGTTTGACTGCATGTTTCTGAAGAAGATGGCTTCTAGATACATATTCATTGCTCCCAAGTAAAGAAAATATGGGACAAACGCACAAAAATTTACTCATAATAGTCAGGAATTATCATAATTTTTTCCGATAGTGTTTTTTATAGTCATATTATAGCGTATAATGCCAGAATTTATCGATTTTTCAGTGTTTCCTAAGATATGGCCTTCAAACCCCACTGAAAAATGTTAAAAACGACATCAAAAATAAACTATTTCTTCATTCTTGGGAAGAAATAATGAACGTTCAACCATTTTATATAGAAAAACCCAATATTTTATCATTATTTATCATTTTTATTGGCTCTTTTATATAGAGTGTAAAATTTACACTGTAACGACAGATACCCGATTTTGTTGGAGCAGCGGACAAGGGTTAAATTGCTGTTTTCTCAAGAATGCAAATCAATTTGAAGATAATTTAAATTATTGATTAAACTTTGGTCCCACTCTCAATTTCTGTGCAATAACAGCTAATTCATTTATTATTACACTTATAATGTATACATCAAACTTTTTCAAAATAACAATGACTAACTCGTTGACTAAGTTTGATGTATACATTCAAGAAGAAAAAATAAACCAAAAGCATTTCAATAACAATAGTATTCTGGGTTAATATTTTTTCTAGTCAACATTGAACTATGTACTTTAACCAAAGTTTATCAAAAATGTCCAAAACTGGGCATATCTGAATAAAGCATTATTCCTAACTTCATTTTAATTGTGTTGTGTTGCAATAATTCCAACGCGAAAAGTTATTTATAATAATATCTTACAATCTGTATTGTGAGAGTTTCAAAATCCTATAAAAATAAGAATGAAGCGGCTAAATTGAATTTATTTCAAGTTCAGAAGAGAGAGAGAGAGAGAGAGAGAAAATAATCAATTCAAACAATCATGCAGTAAAGTTTCAAAACAAAAATATGCGTATTTTATTTGCGTGATGAATGCTTACAATCAATGTTTTATGCCGCGATGCGATTCGATGCTATAATGCGATACAACTCAATTATAAAACTGCTTATTCGTTTTCTTGCTGCCAAAAAAAGTTTTCAAAATTGCGAAAGTGTTTCGATTGATGAACAAAGATTTGATAAATTAGTCTATAATCTATGCGAGATCACGAGTGGTTTTCCTTTGCTTTGTAAGATCAATGAAAAATGCCAATTGATTGCTATTTAATGCGATAATATTTTTATATAAATGCGACAATATGCTTGAATTCTATTCAGTTGCAAAGTAATGCTATGCGATTGCCATAAAAATGTGGTTTATACTAAAATGCTTATCAATTTCGATAAAACTATGGGAATATTGCGATAAATTTTCCTTTGACCAGGCTCAAAATTGGCTGTACCAGTTCATTTCGAATATAAGCTAAGCGTTCCAATCGCTGAGCATAAGTCTGCCAAAATTTCTCGTCTTCTTCGCAATCGTCTGAAGCTTGATACGCAGCGTCAGCAAGTGCGAGAGCATCAAAACGAAACTTAGGTTGACCGCTGATCTCCTCACTTTGATTTAAATCATTGTAGGAAGAAACAAGCACGGATTCCATTTTTATCCACGATTATTCTACCACTGAATGCGCCCAACTACAAAATGAAATAAATTGAAAATAATTTGTTTTCATTATTATTAATGTTAATGGTTCATTTTTCGATAAAGAAAACGCTGAAGAACTGTATTTAAAAAAAAAAAAAACAACTCAATCAAAATAGTAATAATGGGAGAAAAAAATTCGAATTTGCGTCTAACGACGTAAACGAATTGAAATTAACTTCACTGAATGCGCTCATCGCAAATTCGTGTTTTACTTTGTTTCGTTAGTGTTATGCAGAGCCTGTGCAAAACGGCTACGATATTTACAGTTGAAATCCGTTTTGAAAATGTGTAATCTTTGGTCTCACTCTCAATTTCTGTGCAATAACAGCTAATTCATTTATTATTACACTTATAATGTATAAATCAAACTTAGTCAACGAGTTAGTCATTGTTATTTTGAAAATTATTCAAGAAGAAAAAATAACCCAAAAAGCATTTCAATAACAATAGTATTCTGAGTTAATATTTTTTCTAGTCAACATTGAACTATGTAATTTAACCAAAGTTTATCAAAAATGTCCAAAACTGGGCATATCTGAATAAAGCATTATTCATAACTTCATTTTAATCGTGTTGTTTTTTATTCTAGTAGCAATACGGCTGCTCTTATTCTGCGCAAACACCAATATAAGTATGCAAATGAAATGTGATCAAAGGAATAAATATAAAGTCAGATACTATTTTTATTGCATTACAACTTTTTTAGCCATTTTTTCTACGTCAATTTTTTTCAACATAACAATGATTAACTCGTCGGCTGAGTTTGACATATACATTATAAGTATACAAGTAATCCAATAATAATGAAATGCATTAGCTGTTATTTCACAGAAATTGTGGGACCGAAGATTACACATTCCTAAAACGGATTTCGGCATTCGCAATTTATACATTATACCACACTATACAATCGTCATGCTTTTTTGTCTCAAAGGGTTGCAAAACAAACGACGATTCAACATCATAATTTTTTGGAGGCCAGACACAAAGAATAGCCATAGTTCGTGCCTTGATTAGAAATCCAAAGATTCTTTTGTTGGATGAAGCCACATCCGCTTTAGATTTGCACAGTGAACAGGTACATGGAAAAGCATTCAATGGTTTGGACACAATTTTAACTTATCAATAACTTTTCCATAGGTGGTACAACAAGCTCTCGACTCAGCTCAATCAGGCCGCACATGTTTGGTGATCGCTTATCGCTTGAGCACCTTTTTCTTTTGCCAACTTTTCATTGTGGAGATTTCTTTTCATTTTTCAAATGAAAACAAAGACTTTTCTTCCGAAAAGTTTGATGTAATAAGCATATTTGTTTTTGCCTGTGTTAAGACACATTTTTTCGACTCAAAACACATGGTTATTACACAAATTTTGATCTTCCAATTCATAGCACATCTGAATTTATAAGTAAGTCCAAGTAACGTTCTTTTTCTTTGAAAAACATGAATGAAAACGAATTTTTAGTTGGTTAAGTTTTTGTTTTTATTTTGTGTGTTCAAAATGGAAAGTATACAATCTATTAAAATGTTAGTAGCTTTGAAGGAATGAACCATTTTCTTATTTAATTCGAAAATGTTGAAATATTCAATAATTTAGATGTTTTCACAGCAATTTCACTTTGATACTTTGGATATGTATGTCCAAAGCAGTCCAAAGTGATTACCAAATCAAGAAAAAAATCTTAAATTCACGATGTAGTGCTGAAAACATGTGGTTATTTTAAATTATAATTCTACAAATTATATATTTAATCAGCATTACATCGTGAATTTGAGAATTTATTTCCGATTTGTTAATTACTTTTCAATGATTTCGTCTTTAAATTCGTCAATTTTGCAAATTTTTTCTCCCAGTAAAGCACGCAATTTCGAATCTGTATGAACTGGTAACTAATTTAGACATGTAACATTCTTGCACAAAAAATGAAATGAAACGAAAAATAATTTTTATATTGTTCTCTGAGTAATGTGGTCATAATTTAGTAGATCTCAATCATTGTACATCTAGACATAATCATGAAGAAACTAAATAAATAAATAAATAAATAAATAATAATAATAATAATCGATGACACTTAAACTGAAATGATCAACGCATATTGATGTAAAAATGAATGAACAATTTTAAGAATTGAAAATGAAGCGAAGTCAAGCCGAAACATAAGATAATTTCTGTGGAAATGAATCTAATTTTGAAGATTCTGTTGATTTTCGGCAATCCTTCACGCCGCTGTATAATTTCTCCGATTGGTGTGAATGGTTTGTACGTCTTTTTTTCATCGATTCTCATAATTCAAGCTGATGCTGCTATCAAATTTCCAAAATAGCGTATATTGAGCAGCACCCTATTGACCAATTGTCTATAATGTTCTTCTACGCTGGCCAGAACATCCAAAAATATATCATTCAAATCGATGACAGACTCAGTCGCACTGAAATCTTCTGAAGTTTGATAAGGCGATGCGGCCCATGCCGGTGATTGATCGACTGTATTTTGCACGACGGATAGTTGACACGGTTCATAATTAGTAAGACGCTGAGACCAGTAAGGCTCTGATGGCAAGGCCGTAGTATGTGCCTTGTCAAAATGTTCAGCTTGTTCGGGTGTGATGATTGGAAGCTGGCTACCTTCGATAATATGGCATTGATTAGCCTCTTCAAACGGCATGGAATGAGTGGTGACATCAATTGTTGTTATAACGGGCTGTATGTTCCGATCGTAGATCTGCCAGAGCTCAACATCTGAATAAACAAATCGTGTCTTCAATGAAGTCATCGTCGTTGCAATATCGCTTTGGGCTCACCGAATACTGTATCAGAACCGATAAAAAAAATGCAACTTTTCTTCCGTAGAGTCAAAAAACAACTGTTGACTCCGCAAAACGGCTACGATATTTATAGTTGAAATCCGTTTTGTGAATGTGTAATCTTTGGTCACATTCTCAATTCCTGTGCAATAACAGCTAATTCAATCATTTATTATTATAGTTATGATGTATACATCGGGCTCAGTCAACGAGTTAGTCATTTTTATATTGAAAAATATTGACGTAGCAAAAACTTTAGCCAAAGTTTATCAAAAATGTTCAAAACTGGGCATATCTGAATAAAGCATGAATATTATTAATAATAATATTCATATTTTCATTTTAATCATGTTTTTTTTTTTAATTCTACTGGGAATGCGGAAGGAAAAATTCCACGAAAACAGCAATATAAATATGCAAGTGAAATATGAACGTTCTTGTTTTCTTGATAAACTTCACGATTTTCATACACATATATACATTGCTCAATGCTCATGATTTTATTTTACCAAGTTTCGAGTATGTTTCAACTCATGAATGTTTGCAAACAATAACATCAATCTAAGAATGACTTGAAAATCAATTTTATCCATCACACTTTTTCAGTATAATGCCGAACGAATGATAAATTCAAAAATTTACTGTTGAGTCGTTGCATGATCATAAACAAAGTTATTAAATAAAATTGATTCCTAAGTTATTCTTTGACTGTTGATGTTGACAACAATTTTCTCCTCCCTCGAAATATTGCCTTAGGCAAATGTATCGAAGGTCACGTAATTTGCACGACGCCGGAGATATCAATATTACCAATTACAATTCAATGTAAAAGAGATTTCATAATTTAGTGAATCATTTGTATGTTAATGTTTCATAAAATATCATTTCGGCTAACAGCGTGAACGTTAAATGGTTAAAACACGTGATTAAAGAAATAATCAAAGAAGTAAATGTAAAGTCAGATACTATTTTTATTACATTACAGCTTTTTGAGCTATTTTTTCTACGTCCATATTTTTCAACGTAACAATGATTAACTCGTCGGCTGAGTTTGACTTATACATTATAATTATGCAAGTAATCCAATAATAACGAAATGAATTAACTGTTTTTTCACAGAATTTGAGAGTGGGACCATAGATTACACATTCCCATAACGGATTTCGACTATAAATATTGTAGCCGTTTGGCGGAGTCACCAGTTGTTTTTTGACTTTTTCTTAATGGTGAAAGAAGCTTTGTGAACAAAAAGAAAGCAATTGTTCAAGTGTTTGTAAAGAAAATGAAGTAAAATAGTTTGAAATTTGTTCAACATCTACATATTCCTTGAGCCAAAAGACCAAAAAACAATAAAATTGTGTTTCATATTTTTGTTTGCAATAAAGTGAATAAAAAACGCAAAATTTTTGATCAGGTTTGCTGTGTACTTCACAATTACTTGTACTTGCTTTGGGTGAGCAAATATATAAATAATACATTTTATTGGTTATGAATAGGGCAACCGAAAATATTTATTTAAATAAAAAATATTTAAATAAATATTTTGGCCATTTTTGAAAATAAATGAATATTTCCCAATTTTCGAGTTTTTCGTAAATATTTTAACAGAAATAAGCCTTTTCAGAAATATTTTTGAGTATTTTTCAAGCAATGATAAATATTTTAGATGTAGGTAACATAAATTTTGCAATAGAACATGAGTCATATTTCAAGACAAAACATTGCAAATGCACTTTGCACGTCTCTACATGACTTTGCAAATCGAAGATAATGGAATTATATCGAATTGTCTCACTTATAGTTGATCAAAACCAAAAGTTGCAATTCTGCAATATGTGTTATTTCGACAGTATTCAGTGTATACATTACTGTGTAGACGTTTACAAATTTTATTTATCAGCTGATCGAATGATCGCTTGCATTTGCAAATGTGAAGTCATCAAATAATATGTAAATAACGTTCTCGCGCACTTCGATTTGGCACTTTGAATTTCGTTCTCATTTGGAGACTGAAATAGACGCGTTCAAATTTGCTCCAATTACGTCAACCGATGTCGAACAGTACAAGAATGTTTTGCGTAGGGTTTAAAAACGCGTTATTTGTTTCAGTGTTTCTTAAAAACGTTTTTTTACAGAGCCGTTATATACCGCCCAAAAAACGTTTTTTTCGTTTTTTATCGTTATTTCTGCGGTATTTTGGACTGTCAAAAAAAAAACACTACAGAAAAATAACGTTTTTATAACACCGTTTGCGGTATTTGTCGAAACGTTTGTAAACCCTAGTTTTGCGTGACAATCGACGTTCATTCCTTTCCGAAAATTTAGCTGAACACGTTATCATTTTCTGTAAAAACTTCGAATAATCCTTAACTGTCGAAAATGTCAAGAAATATTCAAAATATAAGGTTTTTTCCACTTATTTTTATCGTAAATATTTTCAGTTTATTTTCAGTTTATCGTAAATATTTCGATGTTTTTTCGTGCATAAATAAATAAATATTTTGACTTTTTTCGTAAATATTTTTTGGTTATTTCATGCTACCCATAAGAGATATTTCAGAGAGAACAATATTCGTTGAATGTTTGAAAAATCGATTTTTTGGTACCTTTATATGAGAGCGGGTTTTTCTAATCGATTTTTTTGGACTCTCAACGAATATTGTTAGCTAGATTGCTAGCGTCTCCAAACGGTCCAACTAGTGTAATTCTTTCTTTTATTCATAGACATTCCAAAGAGTTACATTTTCGAGAACAAAAAATTGACTTAAACGAATTGGGTGTTGCCGGTTATCAATGAGCTACTTTAGTTTGGTGAGTTAATAGTTGAAATTATTTGTTGTTTTATTTACAAAACATTTTTTCCACGTTTCCAGTATCAATTTGCAACAAAATGGGATGTCTTCTTGATACTTATCGGTATCATTTTTACCATCTTGAAAGCAGCTACTCAGCCACTATTGATCTTGGCCTATAGTGAATTTACAACATTGCTGATCGAACGAACAATGGGAATTGGAACGAGCTCATCAACAACATTCCTACAATTGTTTGGTGGCGGAAGAGTATTGTAAACACAATTATTTATCACCCTTTCTCTTTTCATCTTTTCTTTCAATTTCTTCAATCGAACAGAGATAAAAATAGCCAGTTGTTCTAAAATGAAAAGTTAATCTCTAACCATAGAAAATCTACATCAAATTTGTGCTCATTTTTGGTGTGAGTCAGATTTTCACACCAAAAACTCCATACAAAACGATCACATTTTTGATATGACAGGCAATTTATTTCCAAATTACAGGACAAATGCCAGCGTTGAAGAAAATAACACGGAAATGAAAAATGATTCAATTGCATTTGGTATTTTTGTGGGATTGGATATACTTATATTCTTCATATGTGGCATCGGAGGTGTTGATTGTTTCAATCGCACGGCATTTCGGCAAATCACACGTATTCGTACAAAATATTTTCAGTCTTTAATACGACAAGAGGTTGCTTATTATGACGTCGCTGGTGATAGCAACAATTTTGCCGCACGTATCACCGAGTAAGTAATAAATATTACTTAATTATATTTAAAATCGAACAATGGAGAAAAAAAAAACGAACCACAGAGAATAACTTCTTATATCGAATAGTTTGAAAAAACGGTTCGATTCAAGCAAAGAATAAAATTAGAGGTAGTACAACAACTATTGTCACTGATTTGATTGTCACCAATACAATTTCAGAGATATCGAGAAAATTCAAGAGGGAATCGCGGAAAAGGTTAGTCATTACCTGTATTTGATGATTGCATCCGTAATTAGCATTATTGTGTCATTCACTTATGGCTGGGAACTGTCTCTGGTTATGATATCATATGTGCCGATAGTTATCATCACGATTATTGTCACTGGAAAGGTGAATCTGATTTATTTCAATCAAACAATTAGCTTTTACCTTATACATTTTATTCTATTGATTTGTTTTCCGCATTTCAGTTTCGTGTAAAATTATTGACCAAGGAAGGGAATGCTTACTCTGCGGCTGCAAATGTGGCTGAAGAGGTACTGAGCGGCATTCGAACTGTTTTCGCATTCGGTGGTGAGCAATTGGAGATCGAACGGTACAAAAAACAATTGATAAAAGAGAGAAAAGCCGCGCTAGTTGCTAAAGGATGGCTCGCCGGATTCTGTGTTGGTGTCATGCGATTCTTATTTTTTGGAAGTAATGCACTGGGTTTTTGGTATGGCGTTAAATTGGTTTTGGATGATCGTGATAAAACTGACAAAGAATACACACCAAAAATTTTAATGAATGTAAATTGCATGCGTACATACCGATTTCATATTTCTTCTGGATTAAAATGTTCATTTCTCAAATTATAGACATTCCTCGGTTTATTGGTGGGCGCTGAAAATATTGCAAAAACCGCTCCGTTCATAGATACATTTGCTACTGCCCGTAGTTCGGCTGCTGCAATATTCAATGTGATCAATCGCACATCGAAAATCGATTCCATGTCAAATGATGGAAACGTGCTTAAAGTGGGCGTTAAACGAAGTATTTTGTTCAAAAATGTGTTCTTCAGTTATCCATCACGACCAGATGTTCCGGTAAGGGAATCCTTCAAAATTCTACAGCTCGCACATTAGACTGATCGGTAATTTTTTCGTTTTGTTTCTGGCACATAGATCCTGCGTGGATTGGATTTGGAGATTCAACCGGGTCAATCGTTAGCGTTGGTTGGCGGTTCGGGAAGTGGGAAATCGACTTGCCTGCAACTGTTGCAGAGATTCTACGACCCGAACGAAGGCCAAGTGCTGATCGATGGCTACGACATACGTAAACTGAACATCAATAAGCTGCGTTCGAATATTGCAACCGTTGGACAGGAGCCGATTCTATTCTCAACAACAATTGGTGAGAACATTCGCTATGGAAAACCGGATGCAAGCGATAAAGACATCGTTGCTGCGGCTAAAATGTCTGGTGCACACGCTTTCATCGCTACTTTACCGCTGGGCTATAATACATTGGTGGGTGAAAAAGGATCACAACTCTCAGGAGGGCAGAAACAGAGGATTGCCATTGCGCGTGCTATGATTCAAAACCCGAAAATTTTACTACTGGATGAAGCCACATCGGCTTTGGACTATCAATCGGAGAAATTGGTGCAAGAAACACTAGACAAGGTGTCTCAAGGGCGCACCACAATCACTGTGTCACATCGGTTGTCCGCCATTCGAAATGCCGATCGTATTGTATTCCTTGACAAAGGGGTGGTCGTTGAAGACGGAACGCACAGTCAATTGATGGTACAGAAAGGACGTTACTACGAAATGATCACCGCTGGAAGACTTAAAGACGAAAATGAAGACGAAATCGAAGATGTACACCAGCCCGTATACAATAATTTCATTGAAAATCCAATCTATATGAGCGCACATCCAAACAATGGCCCACCAGTCACAATTAGCACACCCATTATCAACGCTTCCCCATTTTTTAATGACCAGAATGTCGCAGAAAGCTACTTTCGAAGTGTGAAGGTTGATGTGAATGAACGAAAAGTGAAGGACGAATCGGATGAAAGGATCCAATATAGGAAAGTGTTTAAACGTATTTTCACATTGATAAAACCACAATGGTTTACAGTGCTTCTGGCAGTGATTTTTGCATGCTTCGTTGGTGCCATATTACCCACATTTGCAATTATATTTGGTGACATTTATGGCGTAAGTTAAATATATTGTTGCGTAAACTTCCTAAAAACATTCTTCCTTACCACTTGCACTTTTTTTTTCAATTTTCACAGTCGTTGTCAAACAAAGATTCAAACAAAGTATTGGACGATACTATCGACGATTGTATTATGTTCGTGGTGATGGGCATTGTCGCATTTTTCGCAATACTTTTGCAATCGTTCTTCTTCTCGAAGGCTAGTTTCGATTTGGCAACACGGGTTCGGTAATTTTAACATCTCTTATATAACATAAAATGTTCTACAAAGTGAAAAAAAAACATGTTTTGTAAATAGATCAATGACGTTCGCGGCATTCATGCGACAAGAATGTAGTTGGTTCGATGAGAAGAATCATTCATCGGCGGCACTCTCAGCTCGACTCACTGGTGATGTGGCCAATTTACAAGAAGTAAGTAACTATTGGAATAATTATCATTTGAATCGATGAACGATTTGATGAAGTAAATAATAATGTCAGGGTGTATTGTTTTCGATCATGAAATGTCATTATATTTTTTTTTTTAGATCTTTGGCAATCCACTGAGTATGGTATTTCAGTCACTTTCCACATTCGTAGCAGGTATAGTTATTGCATTTATTTATTCGTGGAAGTTGTCGTTGGTCTGCTTGATTGCCCTTCCATTGGCGGCGTTAACAGTTTTCTTGGATGCTAAGTAAGCTATGTCCATCGATCTTTTCGCTCTTACTTTCATCAATTTTCTGACGGTCCTCTTGGACTTTTTCGTACATATTTTTTTCAATTCATTTTCAATTGATATGAAATTGTTGTTCTGAAAATTGAACTTTTTTTGATTTTTGATTTTTTCGAAAAATGCATTTGAAAAATTGCCTGTAAATATTCTGGCTTTATCGTAAATATATCGATCATTTCTCATGAACATTTTTGGTTGCTCTGAAAATGAATAAATGAACTTGTATTTAACCAGGCATCGGTCCAAGAGATTGTTTGAAGAAAAGCAGTCAATTGAAGTTGGAACGAAAATAGCGAGCGAAGCCATCACAAATATACGAACAGTTGCCAGCTTAAGTAAGGAATCGAAATTGCATTTTTGAACCTATTAATGGATTTTCAATATAACAAAATTTTCATATTTTTAGGGCAAGAAAAGTATATGATTGAACGATATGTAGCTGAAATGAAAAAAGCATCTTCGACGGTTCGAAAGAGTATTGTTTGGCGTGGTTTGGTAAATTCAACCGCTCAATCGATCCCTTACTTTGGGTATACAATCTCCCTTACTTACGGTGGTTTTTTGATAGCCAACGGCGAGATTGAGTACGGAAATGTTATCAAGTGTGTATTGTTTATTTCAAATGTATGTTTGCCATATTTTTCATGTTTAAATTGTGAAATCTCTCTTCCAATTATAGAGTGGCGCAAGCTTTGCTTCTAGCTACGGTCATTATCGGCCAAATGTTTGTCTTCATTCCAGTATTCACGGCAGCATTCGTTGGAGTGCACCGTATTATCCAAACAATCGATCGTGTCCCAACGATCAATTCACCGATCGTAAATAATAAAAGCCGTAAACCGGATAAAAGCAATAACATCGATTTTAAAAATATCGACTTTCGCTATCCGACCAGGCCCGATGTGCAAATACTTGATAATTTCAATTTGAATGTGATGGAAGGAAAGACAATCGCTCTGGTTGGCCCGTCTGGATGTGGAAAGTCGACATGCATTCAGCTGTTACAGCGATTGTATGATCCGGAACACGGTCGCATTCATGTCGGCTTAGATGAAATCTCCAGCGACATTTCGATCGAAGGGTTGAGATCGAAATTGAGCATTGTATCACAAGAGCCAGTGCTATTTGATAAGACAATTGCCGAGAATATTGCGTACGGTGATAATTCACGAGAGGTTTCGATGGAAGAGATTATAGATGCTGCTCGAATGGCAAACGTCCACGATTTTATCGCCCAATTGCCATTGGTAAGGGCATATTTTTATTCATAGGCCATTTGGATTTCAATCCATTTGCAATTTATACACTATACAATCGTCATGCTTTTTTTTTCCTCAAAGGGTTACGAAACAAACGTCGGTTCAACATCACAATTTTCTGGAGGTCAGAAACAACGAATAGCCATAGCTCGTGCCTTGATTAGAAATCCAAAGATTCTTTTGTTGGATGAAGCCACATCTGCTTTAGATTTGCACAGTGAACAGGTACATGAAAAGGCATTCAATGCTTTGGACACAATTTTAACTTATCAATAACTTTTCCATAGTTGGTAAAACAAGCTCTTGACTCGGCTAGATCATGCCGCACATGTTTGGTGATCGCTCATCGCTTGAGCACCGTTCAAAATGCTGACGCAATTTGTGTAGTACGCGGTGGTAATATCGTTGAGTATGGAACACACGACGAACTCTTGGCATTGAATGGCATTTACACACGTTTGTATAATTCTCAAAAGTGATATTGCACCAAATGTAAGAAAAAAACGATTGATGACATTTTTCATCATCGATCAGCTTCAATTTTTTACTTCATGTTTTCTATGAAGATATTATTATGTTATTTTCAAATCTTAGATTCATTTGTATAAAAGAAATAAATAAATAGTCAAATGTCAAAAACTCAAAATGTCTTTGATGAATTTGTTATCATTTTTCAACCCATGAAGTCGTTCTTGACTCGCCAAGTATGCAAGCTAGCTTAAAACCAATTTTTGATATCGAACATTATTTACGTGTCTTTCGAAATAAATCCTCTACCGCTTGAAATGGACCAGCTTTTCAATACTCGTCAAGAGCTCTGCAGGACTAATTTGAGATTGGATTTAGAGAGATATTTTCAGTTAGCTAGCTGACATTATCCAAATACATTGTCTGGAAAATACAAAGCTTCGAAGGAAAAAAGAGTGTTGCACTGTGTGATTAAAGCTCCAGCTTATTTGACACAAATAGAACAAAAGAACAACCTATGAACTCTTTATCCATAACTGAGACGGAAAAAACTTTGAGCAAAAAAGAGATAAATATAGTTGCGAGCAAAAGTGAGCATTGAGCAGAAAAGACGATTTTTGCATTTTTCTTGCTACTGGAAATAGATAAAAATAAGGTGTCTTCGGCATTATTGTAGCAAATGAACTGAAGACACCTAGTCGCTATCTTTTCGTAAGTTGTTCTTTCATTCTGTGGGTGTCATCTAATTGTTATTTTATATATTTCAATAAATACGTTTCAAAAATACAGGAAAATGTATTAAATAAATAAAAAAAACATACAATGTGTTAGATGTTAAGAAAATGTGATTGGCTGTTTAGCAGTAGTGATTTTACGACAGACACTTCAATCGAAAAAGTATAGAATAAATAAATAAAATCCGGGAAATAAATCCCGTTTAGAACACATTCGATCTGAATAAGAGAAATGTACAAAAGTACACTTTTTGACTGAGTATCTTCTGTTTTTAGAAAAGCATTTTATAAATGATGAATCCAATCGTGGCGAAAAACATGATTTGTAGGAGTTTTAGGAGAAGTTTTAGCGCGTACAATCTGTGAATACAATATGAAAATCAGTATAAATGAAAACGACAAACCGGTCACTGCAAATAAAATCTCGCCTATCGTTAGAACCACAAATTGTGAAATTTGCCAAAGTATTGTTATAGAGTTTTCTGGTGATGATTCAATCCAGAATTCGATGATTGCCGAAAAGGAAAAACGCAATTGCCAACAAAATGCAACCAATTGTCATTTTCTGAAGTTGTCGCCCAATACCAATTGAGGCTGTGAGAATGAAAATGGTAATACAGGAATAAACATTCTGAAACGCACCAAGAAAAAAAAATTCGCAAAAAAGAATCATGAGTTCTGAATATGCAAAAGTGAAACATGAATTTACATGGGCAGCATAGGAGGTTCATGGATCACTTTTGCGTATTCAGAACTCATGATTCACTTTTGCGAATTTTTTTTTCTTGATGCGCTTCAGAATGTTCATTCCTGTATTGCCATTTTCATTCTCACAGCCTCAATTTTACCAGAACATTTTGAAACATTCACTGATCCACTACGGTCAATACTAATAAGAATGCCTAACTTGATTACATTTTTGCTTGCCTTAATAACACTTTTGATCGTTCTTTTGTTTGGGAAAGTCTCACAAGATCACGATGATCGATAAATTGCATTTTTCGCTGTGCTTTCATCTCTTTAACATCAAGTAAAATCTTAATGTGTTTATCCAAATTCTCCATTGCTAATTGTTTATTTTTCTCCGTAGCAGATTATCTTCAGTGCAACTTCGTATTGCACAGTAAATTTTTCATCTTTTCCTCTGTGTTTAAATTTTATTACACTTTCGTATCAAACCGAATCTAAGTTAACGCGATCCAAATGTTTATTAAAAGTCCGAGTGATTTATTTTCAGTACCTACCTCCTCTGTTGGCATTTTATAATCGACTGTTCACTTCACAAACGTAAATCGTGAGCAAAACCGCACACGCAAATCTGCCGATGCAAGGTACACATGTCCCGTGTGATATAGTATCGTATCGTATCTTTATTACAAACTTATATTTATATCGTATATAAACATTATCAGATGGTGGAGCAATGCAAACAAAATAAAGAATGTTTCAATTTGATTGTGCATTTTGAAACCTAAATGGGATAGTATACCAGTACGTTTATATGTATAGCAAACACTCGCAGCGCAGTGCAGCGCTCCTTGTATTGAGGTTGATGAGCTATTTATGTTTGGCCATCCGATAAACTAGCACTGTGCTTTCTAATTTTGACATTGAGCCTAAAAACGAAATAACAAAAAACAAGAACATTAACATTGGAGAAACGGAATGAATCTTCGTCAAACGTATCCGTCCTTATGAATAGACGTACAATTTCCATATATACACATAAGTGCATGCGACTCGATGGAAGAACATGAGCAGAATAACAGTTTGATCGATCCTTTGCACTTTGCAGTGAGCAGATTGGCTATAGATATGGAATAAATCAACTCCTTTGTGAAGCAAATTGTCAATACTCATGTGTAAGTGAAAAACGATTCAAAAAAAGTGTTGATTTGAGTTATTTAACAAAAATTCACTTTATTTTATGTAATCCAAAACAAGAATAGAGGCTATAACAAGGATTGGAATGGAAACAAGTGTCGTCCCAGCATTATCATCAGCTTCAGTTATATTGGTCAATCTATTTGCAGAGAAAATGTGTGAAAATATAGAAAAAATTTAAGTTCAATTCGGATTGCTCAAAAATATCTGATTTAAAAAAAAAATGTTTTTAAGTTTTTCATGAGATTCGACAGTAAATCATGTCATAATCAATTTGAATCATTTCCAAACACCCAAAAATGTCTCTTACCTTGTCAACGAAATAGTAAAAGAGTTCAAGCTGTAGTAATGAAAATTAACGTTCCAATTCAATTCGAGTTGTTCCTCCAGTTGATTGCGTTCGGCAATATCATTCAAGTGGCCCTCAAGTTGAAATCGAAATAGATTCGTACTCTTTTCCACAAAATTTATGATCGAAACGGCTGCAATTTCTGTTCTGACCTGAATTTGTGTCCATCTGATATTCGGTTGGCTATCAACAATAGCTGAGAGTTGTTCGCAGCTAAAAGAGTCGGCTGATAGAACGAGATATTCAAGAGTTTTGCCTTGTAGCTTGGAAACGAAGATGATCCAATCGTCAGTAAAATCGTGGCCAAGAGTCAAAAAGAGGAATTGAAGCTGATGAAACACTAAAAATCGAGGAATCAATCTACTGTCTTGCATTGACAATTCTGTGAAGATGAAATAGTTCACATTTTTGAAATGAATTCGTCTGCCTTTGTATGGTTCAACGGAAAATTCTAGCAAAAACAGTTTTTTCAACTTCGGTAGGAAATCACTCGCTGCTTTTAAAATATTCAATGAACTGTAGCTGATCTGTAACGAATTGATGTTTGGACAGTTTTTGAAGAGATTTCCAACATCCGGTCGGGCAGATTCAGCCGGTAAATCAAGTTGTAATGATGTCAAATGCGGAAATGTATCACCGACAATATTCCAATCTTTTACATTGGAAATTTTCAATTCCAGATGGATCAATTGAGGAAATATCTCCGATAATTTCAA
>NW_022595259.1:331329-345832 GCF_009176505.1 Sitodiplosis mosellana
CGAGTTCTTCAACATATTCAACACCGTCCCATAACAATTGCTGAATTCTATCTCAAGCAACGATTTTGTGCAATTCTCATTAATGTAGCCAACAATTTCTCTACCCTTCGCTTCATTCATGTAATCAAAAATGATGTGGATGGAGCGTATGAAGTCTCCAAATGTTTTCACAACATTCCGTATACTTTCGTAGTGTTTCATCTTAACAATGAACGGTTTTGACTCATCGATGCCACTTTCTTCGCTCGTTGTGAACGGCCCTTCGACAACAAATGTTACATTTTCGTATTTTCGCGTAAATGTTCTACGTGCTTCAGCTAAACATGTCACACTTTTTGTGGATTCTCTCATCAACGCGACCAAGTTTAGGTTGTCAAGTGACCCAGATGAACAGTCCTTTTGAAGAAAGGAGAATTTTTCTTTTAGATCATTTTTCAAATAAGTCAAATTTCTCGATTTCATACTGTAGATTCTCACCTCATCACATTTACCGGTACCAAGAAAATACCACAAAAACAGTAACACACACAAAATATTCCGCTTCATTTCACGTCAATCATTGCAAACTATCGAATCAAAACTATCGACTAATTGACCTTATGCAATGACATTTTTTCTGGAGTAGTTTTTGTTTGTATTCGAAACGTGTAAGTTCTTGATATTGCAGTTAATTTTTTTTACCGTAAGAGTCCCATTATTTACATCATTGATGTATTGGAAGTTGATAAATATGTTCGGAAAAAGCAATAAATATGAATGGATATAAGAAGAAATCAAACGTAGCTTCATGTATTGAGAATATTGTTTTGTAACAGTTGATCGAACGTGATTCAATTCAGTCATGTTCACTCGTCATATGTGACAAACGATACTTATGTTTGTTTTCCAACCGACTTATCGCTCAGTTCATTCATGCTTATCGTATCGAAGTGCAACGCATTTGATATCAAATGGAAACATTGAAACTGCCGTATTCAAAGTAATCTCTATATGGATAACTGTCCGTTCAAGTGCCAATTCAAACGATAACTTCAGGTAAAGTTGGTTTTAATCAGATCGAAAAAGTAAGCGAAATAAACTGTGAAAACATTTGAAATCAAAATTGAGTTCCTTTCAGACACGTAAAGCGAATGATGATGTTAAATTCTCAGATGAATTGACTCACAGAAGGATTTTTTTTACTTTTCCGCAAACTTTGTTTGTATGGAAAAGTATTGGTTTTACTAGCCAAAATTTCATGACATCTCCTCTTTCGGACCACTATAACGTCACGCCAAACTTCAAAAAGCACGTATCTGTACACTAGGCAATGTAGATGGGATGAAATCCTATCGATCAAGACCTATCTACCTCCAAAAACATGTTGTTTACTATGAAATATGTGTAAAATAGCGATGTGCGTATGGCGTCGTTCGCGTCCGAGTTTTTTGTCCGCCGATTATCTCAAAAAGTTGACAAGATAATTGAGATCTGTAAAAGCCAAAAGTTTTGGCATGTTGAGACAAAGCTTTGGATTGATTTTGAGCCATATCCGACGTGACCTTGGGGTACCTCTCCTAAGAAAAACCCTCAAAAATGGTACATTTGTACGGAAAGTACCCGAAAAAAGCATTTTTCAGGGTTTCGATCAAGGCAAACTGCCATTTTTTTGCAAAAATAATGGGAGTCTGTGAACAACCGAACACCTACTTGCCCATAAATTTGGTCCAAAATCGACATTTCTTGAAATTTTCCTCGAAAAATAGACTTTTGTATAAAAAATCACTCAGAAAGCCATTTTTTAGGGTTTTGGTCACAGAAAACTGATACTTTTTTACAAAAATAATGGGAGCCTTCAAACAACCGAACACCTACTTGCCCATAAATTTGGTCCGAAATCAACATTTCTTGAAATTTTGTTCGAAAATGACACTTTTGTATGGAAAATGGTCGAAATAGTTATATTTTAAGGTCAAAAATGCTATGAAAAAAGGGTCCATTGAAATTTTGGTTAAACATTAAGCGGGAGGTAAACTTAATTGCTGCGGAACGGAAAAGTTTGGATTACGTATGTAATTCGTTTTATTTGTTATTTCATTGATTTTTACAACATTTTTATTTAAAAAAAAAATCAAAATCCCATTTTCCAAACGAATGTGTTCAAGATAAAACTGCACGTCAAAATGAGTACCGAAGTGACTACATGTTCAGCTCCGCTAGTCTGCAAACTTGAAAAGGTTTGAAATTCAAATATTTCTGTCGTTATTTATCAAAAAACGATTAGAACAATCTCAACTTTGACATTGTCAAAGTCGAATATTTCTTATATGTTATACGAATCCGCGCGAATCAGGGCAAAGATGCACAAGTAAGCACGATACAGTATGGAGATTCGAATCATTTCAGATAATCCACAGACTCGTGGACTCGCGAAACTCCATATAAAATTCCTATACATTTTTCACTGACTCGCGAATCTCTCGGATGACACATAAAATGCTAGTATTCTTACCGAAAGAATGAAAGTGTAGTGTCAAGTGAACCTAGAAAGAAAATTTATGATAGAAAATAGTTGTAGAAAAATAATAAAAGTACGGTAGAGATTTTGGTGGTGACATATACCGTATTAGCTCGCGCTAAGGACAGCTAGTACGTGAATTAGGTATGGAAGCGGTTAGTGCGAGAGAGACAATATTTGACACCGCCAATATTTTGCAAAAATCTCAGTTATTCTTCCCCATTTACCTCCTTCTACCGTCCAATCGTGTGCCAGTTTATCTTCAAATGTTTTTCGATCTGCTACATTAATCGAAGGGCCACGAAACTCTAATAAGAGCAACATTTTACTCTTTTCAATGAATTTCACAATTGCATCAACTGATAAGTCTGTTTATTCAGTCAATTGCATCAACTGTTTGGTTGACTTTCGGGAATGGCAATAAGTTGCTGGTCTGTCAAAGTGCCGAATGAAAGTTCGGAAGTGTAAATGGTTTTGTTCCGTTGATGTTTGAAGAACGTGATCCATGCATCGGTAAAATCACCTTGTGTGGAACCTCCACCGGGTGATCGGTATCGATATCGTAGCCTAATAACCAATAATAATCCAGTGAATTTCTCTTATTAACATTCTTCTTTCTTAAGCTTGATTTGCTGTTTTGGCGATCGGTTCAGTCGAGAGTAAGTAAATTCACACGTAAACTTTTTGGCAATTGTATTCCAGCAAATGTGTCTTCTGATTCAATCGAATTACCGTTTCCAAATTCTTATAAATTTCCAATTCAACTGTAACTAATTAAACAACAACACAATCAAATCAATCGTATACCTACGGGGTTTCGTGATCGAAATACTAAATTATTTATTTCTCAATGCGCTTAATGTATAAATAAAGCTTAAAATTCTAGAAATAATTAACATCCCTTCATCGGAGGCTTCGGCTAGAATGTCACCGTATGAAATTGGTTGCGTGTTTCAAGTGAAAACGAGTCGTCATAAATTTCGTAAATTTAATCTACAAAAATTACATCAATTTCGTTGTCGCTTTCTAAATCTATAAGAGGTGCAACCCGCTGCGATGGTTTCGTTTGATCTGATGTGTTTGCATCGCTTGAAATAGGCAATCGTATGTCTCGTCGATCATTCGATGTTCTCCGTTTCTTTTCCATCATCTCGACTTCTGTACAAAATGTACTTGGTAAAGTTCTCTTCAAACTACTCTCATTCGCATCGTCTTGTGCTGCCTCATCAACATCTGCATCGGTTCGTTCAATGTCAACATTTGTCAGCTGTGAATTGATTTGAACCAGCGAACGGTTTCTTTGACGCTCAATCTCCGCATCCTCAGGCGATAGCGTTGACATCACCAAATTCAATACGAATGTACCGTTCATGTTTTATTACAAACACCATTGGACTAGAAATGAAGAGGGTGTTTAAAATGCAACGAATTGTAACGATTTGTTTGGTTCACTTACCTGCTGGCCGTATCAAAGTTCGCTGAGATTCTGGTATTTGTTGACTTGGCAAAATCCAAAATGGCCCTAAGTTCCCGCATACAAAATGTGATTGTTGTACTTTCGCCGATTTTAAAGGTGTCAAACTCGTCGGATCTGGAAATTTGAATGAGTGTTCATGTTACTTTTCATTGAAAATGGAGACAATACGGTAATATTCGAGTTGAGACGGTTTTAAATAGAAAATACCAATATATTCATTGCCTTACTTCAATGTGATTTGGGAGCGTACAAATCGATTTTCCACTTGTGTACCGTCTTCGTAATTTTGAATGACAATATTTTCTTCATTCGCCTTAATCGACAGTTCCTCCTCGTTTGCTTTGAAACTCGACACAATATTGCTGAAAATCTTGTGACTGCCACCGAGAACGTTCAGCGATCGATCGGTGACGTAGGCGGCCTGGATTGTTGTTTCATTTTCTAAAACCGAGATGTGATGTGTTCGAATCATTTCTAAACGACACTTGAACTGTACAGTCATTTTGCAGGATTTTGCATCTAGTGTTATTGTGCACGACTCCACCTGAGAGAAAAATTAAAGCAAACAAACCATTACCATTACTTCGTTGACAAAAGAGCACAAAGGGAAAAGTGGCGTGAAAATAATTGTTTCATATTGCGAAAAACACCAAGACATGACTTCATGGATAATTTGCACTGATTTTCCTCGACATTCTTTGATTTCACCATAAAACTGGAGAAAAAATCCACGTGTCTAGACCCGCTTCGAGTGAGTTTGTGTTGATCAAATTTAGCGGATTTTCACAATTGTAATGATTTCAATGGTCACATTTGTTTTTCAGATTGCTTTTCGATTAGCAAAAAGTGGAAAGCATGTATTGTATGTTGCTGCAACGCCACCCGAATTGATGCCAATTGAAGATGAATGCGACGATCACCAAATGTACCGAGACATTCTGAAGAATATCATTTTTAGTTACTCATCAAATGCGAATGATCTGATCAAGTATTTTATGGGTTATGAGCATGAGTTGCAGCCAAGACCTGAAGTGTTGATTGTCGACTTTTTGCATACATTTTTCGACAATGTATCGTCTCTGGACACAGATCACCAACTACAACGGTATTTCATCGAGTGTCACATGTTGATAACTGCCGGTGCTATCAGTGCTGTTGATATGTTATCTAATGATGGTATTACTCAATTCATCAGCATCATTTCTATCGATCCTGACTATCATCCCATTTACAAACGATTCATACAAACATACATCGATTTATATTATTACAAAGAAGGCTGTATTTCATCATCTAATGATTTATTAAATCGTTTCTCTTAGAACAAAATAGCAACAATTGTGTACCGTCAATTCGATCAGGAAAATTAATAGATTTGAAGATAAAAAAAAAGCATCCCTCTGAGTGCAATCTTCCAACTGTTTACATAAATTTGGACCAAACCGACTATTGCGTGAGACCACTATACCAAATTAACTTGAATGATTTGCCGTGCTCCTAGATGCACAATTCCATAAGGACCTCATTTGCAACTGCGCGGGTCACAAAGAGATAATGAAAGACGAAGAAAAAAAACGTTAATTGAGCAAATATATTTTGAAACTGGATCTATATCTTCCATTCAACGCTTTGCCGCATTTAAACTTGACGACATTCATTGAACATTTCAAATAATTCTTCTTTTTATTTCAAAATATTAAAAGTAAAAATTAATCATGTTTTCAATTTTAACCGAATTTAGATGGAATGAAAAACATATTTGTGTTTATTTCGATTATAATCGAGAGCAAACTTGGATTTTTTTTTTTTTGAAAAATATTCAATGGCAAAAACAGCGAGAAACGATTAAATGACCAGTTAAAAAATGTTGGTCAAATGTCGTTCAATGTTGGTCGACGAATGAATAGTTTTGGCATTGAACGCGCTCTGTTTGTGTGTTGTACGGACAAAACGTCACACGATGATGCTTAATATTGTGTTATTGCGTTGTTGTGTTCTACACTGAAAACATTCTATTGCGTTTCACAACAAAAATATCGATTTTCTTTATTGAATACCATTGAAAATTTGCGGAAATTAAAGTAAAAGTATCGAAAAGCAGAAGATAAAAATTCGAATAGTTAGAATCATCATCCGAATTAGGTTAGTTTCATTGGAAAATTAGTAAATTTCTCTGTGATCGCGAATGCATCGATCTGGAGTCTTCTTATCAATTCGAAACAACAGTAAGTACCAACTAGAATTGAGTTGAATCGAAGGAATTTGGTGCACCAAAACCTTTAACTTTTGTCATTGAATATAAAATTTTCATGAAATAATCAAAAGTTATCGACTGAATACAGCCAAATTTGTTCTATTTCATAAGAACTGACCAAATTTTCTAATCTTTTTCCGATTCGTATTCCAAATCAGTTGTCTAAACCAACTCAAAATGGGAAACATCATTGAATCGACAACAGTATCCAAAGTGGTTGATCCGGATAAAGCTGTTCCAGATGTTGCGACTGATCCGTCTGTTCCGTCTGCCAAATGTGAAAATGTGGACGTACATCGTATGAGCTTTGCCGAATTGGTGGATCAAGTCAGCAGTAATAAAGATCTCATCGACGAATTTGGTTTGGAATTTTGCCGTTTGTCTCACCAAAGTATCAAAATCTACGGTCGTCGTTGTGTTGAAGGTAGCTTTCTCTTCACACACACAAAATAAAGCCAGGTTGTATGGAGATTTACGAACGTGACTTATGCTTCAAAGTGGTGCAAAATTTTGGTTGTTTCATCACAAAAATCGTGATTGATTTCGAGGGCTTGAAATCCGTTGACAAATTCAACCAGTACATACAAAACGAAGTCAATGATTTCTGCGCAAAATCGTTGATTGAACTCGAATTGCACAACTGTCGCCAGGCATCGTTCGATGAATTGACGCATCCATTTCCGGACGTTCAAAGGGTTTGCTTCAAAAATTGTCATCTCGAGTGCACTGCTGATGACTTGAAACGACTATTTCCAGTGGTAAATCGTTTGGAAGTATTGGGATGTACCATGGCATATACGGGTTGCATCGAACAAAGCTTTGTCAATTTACAACACTTGTCGGTGCAGCTAACCAAAGGCGGATTGTCCAAAGAAACCATTTTGGCGGCGTTTTGTTTCAACCAACAATTGAGCAGCCTTCATTTGGTGATACACGTCGATTTAACGCTTCTTCATTCGATCAGCGAAGTGACACCATTGCTTCAATGCCTTCATTTGCACATTTTGTCATACAATTTCAACGATGGCAAACAAACCCACTTTGGCAACGTCGAAAAACTAATGATCACTTTGGATGGAGGTCCATTCATCAATCTACCGATTTGGTTCGATCACTTGACGGAGCTGGAAGTGACGGTTAACGACGGACTTCACCAGAGATTCAGTGAATTCATCAGTCGGAACGAAAAATTGATCAAATTGACCATCGTCGCTCCAAGCTGGAATCAAATCGAACTCTACGATAATGGCATGGCAATTCTGGCGGAAAAATTAACGTATTTGACCGACTTCACACTTCAACGATGCACCATTTCACTTGTGGCCGCCGTCAATTTCATGCGAAAGGCCAAAATGCTGCGCGATTTCCGATTTTCGGTCACGAATAAATTGGAAAGCAAACAATTGCTATTGTTGCAAATTGAAAACACCTGGAAATTAACCAATGACAAGAATTTGTATCAATGCGAACGACGATAGACTGATTTTGTTAATGTTTGAATAAACAGACTCAATCTTCATCACGAACTTTTTTTTCAAAGAATAATTAATGTCTAATTTTTTCTAATTAGATTTTCGCACTTGAATAAAGAAGAATTTGCTTAAAGAAGAAAGAATAGAAAATATCAAGCTTTTGACTTAATGCTATTGATCAATAGTATATATGAACCGAATCATGCCGAAAGAAAATTTGTTTTTCGTTAGAACAAGAACCAAGTGTCACTTTCCCACATTTTCTAATAAAGTTAATCAGAATTTGTTCATTGAATTTCTTATTCACACAATTTTTTCTACTTGAAATTTTCATTTTTCCAAGAAACCGCCAGATTTTCAACACCTTCAATTAGACAAGGTCGAAGCGCCACCTTCGGATCAAATGTCAAACTCAGGCCGCGCTAGCGTCCTATCTAAATACATTATAATGAATAAGTACAAACTAATACATATGCATTTCTACTATGAATACGTTTCATGCTATGTGTTTTAATTTCATTTAATTTTGGAAATTGAAAAAAAAAACTTCTCGACAAAATATATTTTAAAACATCATTGCAATAAAAAAAAACTTCCAAGTAAGAATGAATATATTGATATTGAGTAAGAAAATTCGGTGAAATCGGTGAAATACTTGAATCAAACATAAACGTTTGAAAAACGTACGACGCGCGCCAAAGCATAAGTGATGTCAAAGTGTGTACAAAGAGTGAAGCAATAGTGCGTTTAATGCTATGTGCTATAGTGTCTCTGTTGATGTTGATCGCTGACGTTTATAGTGGTAGGTCAAACTATTCATCATTTTGACATTATTGGTTGACTTCAACCTCATTGTATGAAAACGTATCCAAGTGTAGTATCAGTAGCATCGGAATATTGTGCAAAAAAATTTTGGTGATAAAAAAAGTTCTTTCTTCTGTTTCCAATCGTGGAGTTTGTTTGATTGGAGCTATTCTTTGGCCCATTTTCATTGGGCTTTTCAATTTTCACGATTCATTTAAATAAAAACAATAATTTCGACTACATCAAAACCAATATTCTGGGCGGAACCTGTTAACCATAACCTCAAATGTGTGCAAAAAACAACTTTGTATGAAATTAAAAAGGTAATTCTTCTTAAATTCCATTTGTCTTACCTATCAAGCTTTCTAGTGGCTTTTTTCTCCATTTTCAATGGAAAAATTCTTTCTAAATGTCAAAATTGACTTCATGTTCACTAATTTTGGATTGTTCCATTGTGATTTATAGCATTTCTGGGCACAATGGATAATATTGACTGGGATGGTGAGGCTCAGCCCAAACGAGTGGTTCTGACCAATGCAATCGGTGATGATGGGGAGACGTTTGATATAAAAGAAGAACCAGTGGAGGTAAGACAGGAGCCCATTATCAAAGGGGAAGCAGAAGATCATGCCGAAGTACCTATGGTGTCGATGCCAAGACCAAGCTACAGTGAATCAGCAGTTGAACTCGGTGTCGATAGAGCAAACAACGAGCCAAGCATCGAGGATTTGTATGCAACGCATGTGAAAGTGGAGCTCAAAATTGAAGCTGAATCCAACAGCAAGATTGAATCGAAGCCAAAAGAGAGCAAGCAATCAGATGGGAACGAAACATCAAAGGGAAACACAGTGAAGAAAGGTAATGCAGCGGCGCCAGTGTCATCGATTGGAATGTCAAAGATAATGGGCATTGAATTGAAAGGCAGAGCCAAAGCGGTGATCAGTGCTGCAAATAGAAAGCAGTCTGCGGCAAAAAAGACCAACAAACTGCACAAATGCCCTTCATGTGATTATGTTGCACCATGACCAGGCCACTTGAAGACGCATATGTTGACGCATACTGGCGAGAGGCCGTTGCCGTGCAACATCTGTAACAAACGATTCACAACAAAATCGAATCTTCAATTTTGCGATTTTGCATGTGGAACATGTCGGTTTGTTCTTGATGATTGTAATATCGCGTTCCAATTCTTTGATTTCTTGCTCACACTACTGAATCGCCTTAAGCAATTTCAATCTTGTTAGTTTTTCCATCGAAACCGACGCACTGGGTATATTTTCTTGAGCTCTGTCACCATTTTCCGACACCGTAACAACAACTTCGTTAAACCGAAGTCTTTTCGTTGGTACCGATTTGACGGCCTTTTCTGGCTGCTCAGCATCGTTTCGTTGACGTTTTCGACTGGCTTGACTTTCGTCCTTTTTCGATGGTGCCTCTTCATCAGATGATAACATCTCAATGTCTTCTTCTTCTTCCAATGATAAGTCGAGAAATTCCTTGTCCACAACTGATGCCGTACCTTCTTCACGCTCAGTGGCTGTCGGTGCACTTTTCTTGAAAGTGTTCGCAACCTTGAGTTCATGTGACGTCTTGTTGGCTAGCAGTTCAGTGCTGACAGCCAATGGTTCATCGAGATTTTCGTCTTCTTGTTGAGTTTTTTCGTCATGATTGTCGCCATTTTCTTCGACCTCAGCTGAGTGTTCTTTGGAACTATCTGATTTGTTTGATCTTCTCTCTGCCAGAGCCGCTTCTGATGTGAGCTCAAGCGATGACACGACTGTAGTCACTTCATAATTATCAGTCGTTGATTCAACGATATGGTCAATAACTGCTTGAGCCATCGATTCAGCATAATTATCGTCTCCTTCTTCTTCTTCTTCTTCTTCTTCTTCCTCTTGAGACTTGTCATGGCTACCATTGCCCTCGTCATTCTCGTCGGCTTCGTCCGATGATGACTCTTCAGAGACTGGTGGTGTTGCTTTCTCCATAAAAGCGCCCGGGAACATGCTCATCAGTTCCTGCTTCAAGTCACGACCTTTCAAAGCCACTTTGCCTTTAGCCGGATGGAATGAGCCAAACTTGTTTTTAACTTTTTCGATGTGAAGCTTGAGTTCCTGTGGACAAAATGAATTTTCGAATGAAACGATTATATAAACTTTCCACCAAAAAAAAACATAGGGATATTTTGAAATTTCCATTGAAACCCATGAGTCAAATTACCTTGGTAGCTTTGTCGAGGTCCTCTTTCAATTGTTCAAAATTCTTCGGAGATTTGCCTTGAAACTGTTCCGAATACAGGAAACAATTTGCAAGTGATACGTCGTTCTGTGTGTGATCACCAAAAAATTCAACGTTCGCCTTACATCCATCGATTGACATCAACTTAGCCGGCCAATTTGGGTAGCCGGTCATTTTGGCATAGACCAGCAAATGCGGAGTGGTACACACACGAGTGAAATAATCGTCATGATCATGCATCCAATACGCAAAACAATCGGTGCATGTTTTGATACTTTTGACATCGCGTTGACACTGTTCTAGGAGTGAATGGACTGCGTGCTGCACATTGATGTCGGCTACAGAAACACATGAATAAATGTCAATGATTCAATTAGTCAACATCAGTATTTCGAGTCAATTTCACTAAGAAATTGAGTAATTTATGCATGAAACCTGATGCATTATGGCATTTTCCATAAAATTGCAAACAAACAAAAAACCATAAAACTTCAAAGTCATAACTTCAACCAAATTAAACGCCAAAGACTTAGTCCAAAGTTAAACAAAAAATCCATTAAACCAAAATTGGATACGACTTTTGTCCATTTTAATCAAATCAACCACCAAAATGTATCAAAATGCCACAGCTCAGGCCACTTACTTGGCAAATGAGTAGAATATTCACGAGCCACTGCAAAGATATCGTCCATGAACTCTTCAAAGTGTGTGTAGTTGTCTTCGTCGAACTTGTCATAGATTCCGTTCAAACCAATTGTGTTCATCGATGGATCCGATGTGGTTAGCGGATTTACCAAGCATCTGAACTGTATTCAAATAAAGCCATTTAATATTTTGCTCCTTTAAAACCATTCATTCACTTTCATATGAACTAATTATCTACTTACTTTTCCTGCAGCGAAAATTTGGCTGAAACTATACCGCAGCAATTTTTTCTGTTTGGAATGAATGACACTTGGTTCGGCTTGGTCTTGTGTTTTCCGATTGTTATTCATCTGATTTGCACTGTTTTTCACTTTCTTTGCATATTTCATGATGGAAAACCGAATTTTGACGAAAAAATTTGGGAAAATTGTGATTCGAAAGCGATTTTTATTGCAAAATACTTGAAACCAATTGGAAGAACCGTAAACAAAACATGTGCAGACAGTGAAATCGATGTGCAAACAAAGTTGGTACGGTCAAGTGACAGTTGAGATCGACTCTCAGCGCGGTGAGTGAGTTCAATACAATTAATTGAAAGTGAAGCCAATTCAAATCAATTGTCATCGTTACACAAATGCTGAATAATAAATTATTCCTTGGATAAATTTATTTATCCATTTCATATATATGAAGTATTTTAGTCGTTGAAATATTACTGTTTTATGGTTTTTGACAGATATTTTCGGTCTGATTGTTTGGACATTTTTGTGAATAATCAAAACTCTTTCGATTACCACCTTAATTTGTCGATTCTGTCAATGAAGTTGAAATGTTGAGGAGAAAATAACTTAATCGCACCGTTGCAAAAGTCGCATTTTCAGAAGTTGTTCGTCTTATTCAATGCTTTTTGAAAATTTAATTAGTTCAAACGTTTTATTCACTTGATTTCAACAGTTTTGCATTTAAGTTAATCAGTGTGCGTTGATTAAAATTCAAAAATTCGAATTTGACCTTGGATTTTGTTAGAGTTTTGGAAGTTCGTGTAACTTTCCACTTGTTCGTCCATATAAAGTTCGGTTTTTCGACCCGCTCTGATTTAAAGAACACACTCAGATTGTGTCGATGTTTTTCATGATTGATTTTAATCCTTTCAAAACAGATTCAATTATGAAATAAAGTATTGACACGGAAGTGGACAGTTTTGGTTGGCATGGAAGTTCTGATAAAGTAACAATTCTGAATAGAAAATGTTCTTTTTAGAGTTTTAAAAAAAATAAAAAATAGAAGAAAAATCGTTAAAATTTTTGTAATAAATTACTTATTCCCAAATGTCACACGTACATTTTTGCACGGATGTACGTTTTTTCTGGTCTGACAGAGGTGTATATTCCATTTCATTGAGTTGCATTTTAAAAAAGTCTGTTGAATTTTTAATTTTTTCAAGTATTTCAATTTGCAGCGATCAAATGATTTCATATTTATTTTTAATCGACCTGACAAGATCATTTTTTTACCCATCAAATCAATCACAGACCCTAATTTGCCATTATCAAGTTTTTGCCTTTATATAAAAAGATCCAATCAATGGAATATATTGCCTTCGTAAGGCCCATTTTGATCAATGCATTGTTTGTATTCGCTATTAAGTCTTAATCACAGACACTTCATTCAAATAGGACAATTTATTTTGAACAAAATGGTATATATTTTTCAATATTTTTCTAATGATAATTTTCAATTTAATTGACTAAATATGTGTTAAGGCTGGTAAAACATTAGAAAATATTTCTTTTTCCTAATGATTTTTTTTTGAATTTTATTTCCTAATTTTTATCTTCTCATTTTTGTCATTCGAATTCAGCAAAAAATTTATTCTACTGCAAATTGTTATTCCATTTTAATTGTATGTGAATAAAATATGATCAAATACCTTTAAAATGAGAATTATACGCAGTCATTTTATTTTGAAATTGTTTTTTTTTTAACTTAATTTTTGTTAATTCGAAATGATCGTTTTTTAATCGTTCGAACTAATTTACATTGGAATCAATGAAAAAATGAAATTAATTTTAATGTTTTCGTAATAAAATGATGAGTATCAAACCAAAATTGAATTACAATACATACAAAATTATGTTTCAATTTCTATTTTCAAACTAAAAAAATGAAATTTATGTTTTCCCTAGTTTCAGCTGTTAGATTGATTCTTATGTTATGATCTCAACTGTTCTTTGTTGTTTCGTTGTTTGTTATTCTACTTAAAATCTTTAGCGAATTTTCGAATAATTGGTGAGTGCATTTTGAAACGTTTGAATATTTAGTAGCATCCCTTTGACGGCTCGTTTTGTCATCTGTTCAAGTTTTGAATTTTGAAACAAAGTTAAAAGTTTCGAATGAGAAGACCGAATATGAGACATAGGAATGGATTTAAAATCAAAATGCTTTGAAAAAATCAGAAAAATCATGTTTGGAATGTTTCCGAATAAAAGCGGCACGTCGTGATCGTGTATAAAAGTCCCATTCATAGTGCACTTCCATGGCCTTTTCTTCGAGTACTTTTTTGACTGGAATTTTGGTATCTAATTGATCGTCCCAAAAAATGCGTAATTCCATTAATGATTTGAATTCGGACAAAAATTCCGGTATAAAATATTGGATTTCAATGAGATTAGCGTCAATCACTAGCAATTTCAAATTGGTCATTGTTTTGGCGATTTTCAGAAATTGTTCGTTGGTCACTTCAGGTGCCGGCCAAGAGTAATGATAGCAAAAGAATGGAGTGCAGTAGAGTTTCAATTTGGTGAGGTTTTTGTTCCGGATGATAAATTGAATCCAATCTGTGGACAATCGGCAAAATCCCTTCAATTTCAAGTTATCAAGTTGATTGAATATCAATGGCGGTGGACCTCGCGAGTACAAATACGGTGTGCCACTTTCTAACGAAAAACTTTTCAATTCATCAAAAACAACATGATCCGATTTGTTCACTTTATCATGGAAAATCCCATCTTTGCACTTGATCGACAAAGTTTCGAGCTCCAAAACGCGTTTGTCAAACAAATAGCCGAAGAATTTTTGATCGATGAAGCCACTGTGCTTCACGGCCAACTTTCGAA
>NW_022595259.1:345842-351335 GCF_009176505.1 Sitodiplosis mosellana
ATGCTTTGCCCATAAATATCGTCGTTTGCGGATTGTCGGTGGGCAAAAATATGAATGATTCAATGTCAACGGTCGATTCGAAACAATACTCAGCGACGTAATTCTCGATGCGTCGATTGTTTGAAACATCACATGTGATGAGCATCTTTGATTCCATATTCTCAAATATACGCAGAAATACAAACTGATTATAGCTTTGGTTCAACTCAATTCCAACGATGTAATACGATGGTACGGTATCTCTTTCATATATTCGAACACCATGAGGTTCAATCATACACTTCTTTGTGCCATACTTCCGTTTGAACACCAGAGCTGCTGTTTTACTGAAGTTTTTATTCGCCTCCGCCACATTGAACAAATCAGCCATACTCAAGTTCATGAAAATCGGCTCTAAACAATCGGTTATGATTTCGGTGAGGTTCATTGACCAGAATCCAGGCTTGTAAACACACACATTTTGTGATTTGGCATCGAAATTTGGATTGGTTGACATCGCCAACGTGTTTGATAATGGGCAAATGTTCACGCTCCAGATTTTTTTTCCGACAAAAACCATCCAAATCACAAACGAATTTCCAGGCTAGAGACGCTCAACTAGAAAGTACGAATAAAACAAATCAAAAGTTTATGTCATTTTTAAATGATTTAATGGATAGTTTGATTTCTTTGTAAATACGCAGTATGTGGCTTATGACTTAGTTCTTTTTTTTTACTGTTTCGACATTTTTGTTCCTGACTTAATTTTTGGCTAATTTAATTCAAGGCATGCAATGCCATTTTAAATCTATTTTTTGTGTTTGTTTTTGTTCATGATTTTTTTTTTGTTTCTCTATTCATTGTGACGATGCCTTATCACTATTATCGATTCGAATGATTCATCCAGTTTGATGGCAGTATAGTCCCACCATAATTCGTAATCTCTCTGTTAGAGACCCTCTCCATCCTTCCTTCATAAGTTTCAAAAGTTGTAAAAATCGAGTGCACAAATCGATCCTCTCGAAACATTTGGATCGCCCAGAAAAATTGGATCTTGATGGAATTGGATAGTGATGCCGTGGTCCATGTGAATTTTATGCTTCAAATGGTGTTGGCGTGATTCTATTGGGTTAAAGATGGAAAATTTCAACTTTTTTATTGCTTGAGTATTGAAAATTGATAGAATTTGAAGTTTAAAACTTCACAAAACATTTGATGCGAACGATTAATGCTGGGATATTCAATGAATCACGTCATTTCCAACTGATATAGAATACAATCGCATGCTACTCACCCAGCAACGACGACATATTTTCCATCGGGTCCGTCTTGAAGTCAAGTAAGTGTTTTCAGTGAAATTTTCGCTTTTTTCGGTCCAAATAAGTGCACTTCACTTGATTGCAGTCCAATTTCATTGGCCATCAATTTCTTAATATCTTTCGGCTAGGGGCTAATGAGTATTCGAAAACGTTCTACGTTTCGGAAAAAAATGACTGTATTCGTATTTTAAAGCAAACATTCGCAACGCTCCTATATAAAATGTATGGAAGCATTCGCAGTGACATTCGTAAACATTCGAATGCGAGTATCACGCGAATGCGCTGCGAATGCGGCGCAAATGTTTACATACTTTTTATATGGGAGCGTTGCGAATGCATGAATCTACACGAATGCCAGTGTCAGCTGTCAATTCAACGCTGAAACATGTCAAACAAAGATCGTTTCACGGGAAAACTGCGAAAAATAGTAGGCCAAGTATTACCACCCAAGAAAAACATTATTTGATGCCTGAAAAACTTGATCATTTGAAAAAAAATTCACACATAAACAAAACAAACATTATTATTAATTACCATTTTTAACCGAAAAAAAATATAAATTGACATTTGTAAGCAAATCAATCACAAGCATTCGTAGCCATTCGTATTTGATACGACGCATTCGCAAGGTATTCGTATTAAGTGCGTGGCATTCGCAGCATTCGCGAGAGTCATATGCCCCTAGTCTTTCGGTTGTTGGGCGCGTGCAATTGTGATGCCAGCGCGTTTTATCAATTCGATGCATCCGTTTGGTGTGCATGGAACGAAACCAATCTTGGTTTTGATTGCCGTTCGGCCCTCGTTCAATGTGTGCAATCTATATTTGAATGGGACGAAAAAAATGTGATAAGAAATGGTGGTTCACAATCAATTGAAGTGAGTGTCCAAAATGCTGTTTAATTTGAAACTCTTATCGCAATGTGAATGAGAATGAATGAAAAAGGAACACACAAAATAAATGAATGGAAACAAGTAAATATTCGTTCTATTTACCCATCAACATCTTTTTCGAGGTTCACGTAATCGGTGACCAAATCAGAGTAAATCTTCTCCTCACAATCCAATGGCATTTGAACGATAATACCATGAACGTTGTCGTCATTGTTTAACTCGTCCAACTTTGAGTGATTGAAACAACTAGCAATCATAACAAACTTGCGCTTCTCTTCAATTTTCATTCTTGGCCTGCAATTCTTGCGATTTTACAGCCAATGATTTTTGCATCTCTTCAACTTGCTCCACTGTTTCGGCAATTTTGTTGAGACCAACATTCAAATGCAATTGCTGCTCTTCCAAATCGCTTCCTTTCTCCGAGTACAATTTTACGAAGTGATGGATAAAGTCAAGGTAGTGTCTGGAAATGACTAAAGAGAATTAGATTTGAATTTTCCTTTTTTCACAATTTTTTTTTTAGAATCAAAGTATGCTGTTTTACGGTTTGAACATTTATTTCAAGAAACAAACAAGTGCTTTGAACTTATTACATAATCCATCGTTCGGAATGATTTTCAACGACAAAAAAAATTATCAAATTTCATTCTTCGTTCGATTTAACCAACTAACTAAATTCGAATGTGATATCGCTTTCGTATTGCAATACAGAAGACGATCACCAGTCTTATGTGTGTGTATGTGATTTTTATAGAAATATGAATGTGATTTTATAAGAATAAATGTAAAAATACGAAAAAAATAGAAATAAAAAGGTATGAAACGCAGATCAAATCATAATCTTAAAAGCTTTTCAAAGTTTCAATGCCTTAGCCACATCATTGAACAAATTCATCCCATTCGAATGAATCGTCCCGTAGAATCTGGATGAATTCCAAGTTAATCGACTCGTTCGACCATTTTGTTGCCAAGAAATCCATTTCATTGACTAAAATCATCACTTTCCGTGCACCAGCCAGCTTTCCACGTTCTTTGTTCCATGCAGATAAATTGAGGCAATTGTTGTCGCTATCTCCAATTTTCACTCTATTCAATTTCGGGCAATGTTGAATGAACGGGAGAAGAAGACTGAATCCGTTTGTATTCACGTAAATGTTTTTAAGCCGCTCAAGGCTCGGGAGTTTTCTGGCGAAGCCGAGTACTTCATCGAACGATCCGAAATGGTTGGAAATGATTTCCAGTTCTTTGATGTTTGGCAATGAGCTTGAATTTTTGAATGGGATGTCAGAACGTGTGATTTTCAGCATTTTAAGTCCAGGAAATGCAGCAACGCGGTCATCCAAAGGATCACCATAATCAGAGACGTGCAATCGTTTGTAGAAGCCACGATCGTAAAGTTGATGGAGCAAAGCGAAGGCTTCATCCTTCTCTCCAGCCGTTCGAAAGCGAGCAATCGTAATGATCAACAAATCCAGTTGGATTTTGCTCTTCAGAAGAGTCTTTTTGTGGTACAAAAGGCAAATTAGAGCAACGCCAAGGCTCTTGATCTGTGGGTTTAGCTCAAAAAATGACTTCACATATGATGCGAACATTGTGATGATTTGAACTGGCCAGAGAGCAATATGCTCGAGTTTTGGGTATTCTCTAGCAAGCCATTGGTTGTCAGTTCCAATAATACTGTTGCTGTATATGTCAGAACCAATAACGATGAGACGCTTCAGTTTTGGACAAAATTTTAAGAAGCAGCTATAGAGATCACCCTTCACACTGCATTTGTTCAATGCAATGGTCTCGATGTTTTTGAGTATCTCTTTGATGACATTTATGCGATCGCTCGTTATTACAAGAAAATTGAAATCGATTTGGTTGAGCTGCCCACTTGTGATCGATCCAATGTGTTGAAATGGCTTGTCATCGTCTTGCCAAATTTCAATTTTTTGTATGAACGATCCGAGTTCCGTTACTGGTTCGCGCATATATATATTGACACAATCGCATTATGCGTACATTCGAGTCTGGTTCCTTTCAAATATTCACTGAAGAAATCGCCAGCAATCTTCTGCAAGTGCTTGCACGTTCGTCCAACCGAGTGAATTTCTTTCAACGAGAGCCATTCGAAGATTTTACCGAAACATACATCGTCTTGTTCAAAACGTTCAAAGCATTGTACAGGTCAGCATTCACAGCTCGGTTCATTTGGCGAGGCCATTCGAGGACATTCTCGGCGATGAGGCGCTGCCGCAATGAAACCAATCTGCCGCCATCCTCGTACAACAGATCGCCGACATAGACCTCATCGGCTCGGTCGTTTTTCGGTGCGCGCAGCCGAGACACACCGCGGACTTCTTTGAACACGATTTGCTGCAAGTGATCAGCGATGTCTTCATTGGCAACCACACGCACGCCATAAATAAAAAATTTCAGCTGGCCAGGCAATTGGGAGGAGATGTTCCGATCGGGAATGATGCGGAAATCACTACCACGCGTGAAATCCAGCACCCCGCTGACGTCCATGCATGATAAAAGCGGATTTCGGCCTCGCGTTGATTTCAGCAAAAGTCGTCGCCATCGTTTGTAGTGGCATTTGTCCTCCACTACAGCGGCATAGACGGTGTTGTGTCTTACGGCCGTCACACTTGGCTCGTTCTGGACCGCATTTAGATTTTCGATTAGGGGCCCAAAAAATAAAATTTTCTATTAGAATTGATAAAAAAATTAGAATTTCTTATCAAAAGTGAAGAGCGAGTAGACGCTCCTTCACATGCAATTTCCCTAGAGAAAATTACGTTTTTTTGTACGAATTCTCCGTTCATTTGTTGATATTTTTTCTAAATTTCAACGCAATATCTCCCAATTATTTTCATTTCATTCAGAAATAATTTCAAAAATGATACAAATACCCGGCACGGGACCATTTGAAATGTAAACAGTGTGGATTAATGCGGTTGTCGGATCTGTTCATGTCGCTATTAATTTGGCCAATTGTGCCAATTGAATCGACCGGGTCGAACTGAAACTGTGCAAAAATTGTTTGTGCTCAATTGATGAATGAACGCTGCTTGTGTGTGACTATAATAAAATCAACAACGCACGCTCTCGCATCATAAATTTTCTAGTCTCATTCAGCAATCACACAAATCCTCGCCCGCGCCAATGAGCGCGCTAAAAAAGCAAAGATCAACTTACATTGACTCCGATTGAATGTGATCTCTGCTCGAATATCCTTTGTTCACCAAATAAATTCCGTTTCGTTTTGGCACTTTTTTTCGTATCAATTTTCTTTCCTCTTGGAAATTCGTGTTTC
>NW_022595259.1:381335-393119 GCF_009176505.1 Sitodiplosis mosellana
CATGTTTTTTGGTAAATATCCAGGAGCGCGGATTAATAAGAAGGACAATTTTTTTTCGTGTGCTCTAAAATTCTTTCTTGTTTGTTATGTTGACTAAATCATTTTATTAGTACTATGATCCAGGAATTTTATGAGGTGATAGTCTACTATCACTGGCTCTTAGTCTATATGGTTAAAATAATAAGTTCGACAACTTTCGTAATAAATTTGACTTAAATTTATTTACTTAATGCTTGCTGTTGTAAAATCTATTGCAAAAAACGTCAATTTTAATTCCATTTTGTAAAAACAATTCTCCCAATTTGGTAGTTTTATTGAAAGTCAAACGATCTGTTGAAACCACTCTTAATAAAACCTTGCTGTATTGCTGGAAATTGCAATTCGTTAAATGAAAACTAACCATGTATCAATCGTGCATTTTACGAATGATTTCAGCATATCACTCTTTAGTTGAATCATTCAAAACAAGAGGAAAATGAAAAGGAAATTCAATGGGGATTGATTGTCTTTCACAATTCGATTGATTAGATTATTAGAGTAAATGAACTATTTGATCACACTTTTTCTTTCAATACTGAAATAGTTTTTCGTTTCATCAGTTGGTTCTTCGAATCATCCAGTGTGTACAGTTTGATCATTTCGGTTCAACTGATCTATAGAGTGATTGTTTTCGCTCTCTGTTTATCATTCATTTTGTTGGACTCTTCTTTGTATTCTTTTTCACATTGATCAACTGAACGGTAAAAATTCAAACGAAAAGTATTTCGAAAATTAGTTTTTTTTTCTTTTGGAAGTTTGTATTCAACGCAAATGTGTTACACCATTCGAATATGGCTGGAACAACCATCAGTTTTGTTCAAAAATGAAAGTGTGCCGTTAAAAATTGACCAAAAAAGAACTCGTTGAGAAATCCTACCTGAAATATTGTCGTATTTTAAAATGAGTGCAAATAGATTTACAAACTGTAGCTGTAAATAGTAATGGCAGCACTCATCTCTGTACCTGGTTAGCATTTGGTGCAAGAATATTCTAGGAAATTTCTCGCATTTGCCATTAGCCATTTGTTCACTAATTGCATGTCGTCTCTTCTCAACATTGTTCGATCGACCGAGCGTGCAATGCAAACGAGCCGTGCAAAATGAAATGCAACAGTCAGTTCAGTTTCGTTTCTCAGTCGAACAGCATCTTCTCTCGAAAAAAAACTAAAATTTTGTTAATTGAATAAAAAAAAAATGGCGAGAGCAAGATTAACAGCACGTGTTCCCAGAGGTTTATATAAAGAGCCAGAAGCGACGGGCGTATTCGAGTATTGCAATCCCAATGACAGAGTAATCAATGGTTTGTATTTGGATACAAAAAAATCCGATGTGAGCTTTGTATTTGATATCGATACTGATCACCCGGTGAAGGTTCCAGCACACAAGATTATTCTATCGAACAATAATCCAGCGTTTGATGCTATGTTCTACGGTCCGGTAAAGGAAGAAGGCGATATCCCAATTAAAAACGCTAATGTCGCTGCATTTAAAGAATTTCTGCAGTTCTTTTATTTGGAAGAGGTGCGTCTAACTTCCGAAAATATCACCCAAGTCATGAATTTATGCAAAATGTACGATATGAAAAAGTGTACAAAGATATGTGAAACCGTATTTCAAAAATCACTGACCATCGATGACATGTGTTTTGGCTATGGCTTCGCTTTACTTCTTGAACGAGAATATCTAGTGAATTTTTGTGAGCTAAAAATTAAAGAGAATGCACGTAGAATAATGGAATCGAAAAGTTTTCTAGAGGCTGACCGCAGTTTGCTGGAGAAAATATTGATTTTGGTATCGTCGGATTGGAGCAACTGGAGCGCCTTGGAGATTGTCATAGCATGGATAGAATGGGCCAAAGCTGAATGCGGTCGAAACAACTTGGAGGCGAGCCCAGCAAATCTAAGAAGTCAATTGGGTGAGCTATTCGATCGCATTCCCTTTGAGAAACTCACATTGGAAGAGTTTTCTCAACACAAGGAATTTTTCAATGCAGATGAAATTGTGGAAATGAATCAGAAAATTCGGCTTCAAAATCAACTATCAAATCCATTTGAACCACAATCACTCTCAACACCCTCATCTCTTGGTAATATTTTGGATTGTGATCGACGTGACGTTGGATTAGCAAGGAATACCAGGAATTCCTCTTTATTATTTGACGCAGTTTTTTCATCAAACCAGAAATTGTTGTTGACAAAGTTTTACATATCAGTCGAATTTGAAATGCGGACGAAATTCAAAGGATTCATAACGGACTTTTTATCTGCACCAAACGAGAGCAGATTCGAAAGTGATGGATCATGCATAGTTTTATCCGAACCGTATGTCATTGAAGCTGGAAAAGAGTATACCATATATGGCGTTTTTGATAAAAAGACGGAGATCCAAATACCAACACTAAAGCATTCAGTTCAACTTGAACAAGATATAACAATTGCATTTAGAGTGCGGAGTTTTGATTTAGTATCACGTCTCGTTTTTCAATTACCCGAAAAATAGATAAATCGAATGCTTTATACTTACATCAATCTTTTGAAATGAACTTTTTTTTAATGAAAATGATTTAATAAAAAAAAGTTGAGATTAAATTTTCTGTATTTTCTTAAATTGAATTTTATCGTAGATTTTTCCAAATTTTCACAGGTTTTCCTTCTTTATTTGAAGTTGCTCAATGCTCCTCCCCCTTTTTGAATTGAATCATTGAATTTAGCGACTTTATTCTAAGTTGAATGATACAACAAAACACAAATTAAATCTAACCACAAAACCAATTTGAACGAAACTTTTCCTCTTCTTTCACAAAATGATCCGTGATGCTCTACTCGCAATCTCATACGTTGATACTGATGTTACAGGCCTGCCACAGATTTTTTTTCTAAAAAAACTGAAAAAGCTGATATTACCAGTTTGAAAAAGCAAAAAGCTGATGCAATTAATATGGCAAAATCAAAGAAGCAGTTATAAAAATAGTTTTTTTATAGTATTTATAGTCGAATCATAACTGAAATTTTATTTTCAATCTTACTTGCTACGCAGTTGACATATAAATAATATTGCTAACTGAATTAAATTTGACTTCCATGTTTTCAACATGTTTATCTCGCATCAAGTGTTGGGTCACAGCAGCAAATCCTCTGCTTTTGACGTTGATAGTACCATTGCAGGCTGAACATCTCAATGTAAAATCATCTTCCTTCTTGAGAAATTCTTTGTATTTCACTTTGCTTTTATCTTTCATCTTTCATTTCGAATTCCAAATTAAACCAATCATTATGAACTTTGCATGACATTTTTATTTCACAATAGAAATGTACTTGTTTGATTTGAATGGAAATTTGACTCGTGCCAAAATCGAATGTGAACTGATTGTTGCATTATTATATTTTTGATATTTGGAGCTACCACTTGAGCTAAAAAATGCTTGTGCACTCATTTTCACATCTAGCAAGTGTTTGCCGATTTGGAGAATGATAAAACGGTAATTTCTTCTTATCAGTTTCGCAATTGCCTCTTTACATCGATTTATAAACATGATCTATCAAGTGTTGTCATGCCAAATCGAAACAATAACAAAAACGATAATTTCTTATTTAAATTGATTCGTGAATATGCTGACCAATGCGTTTCAGATAAATTGAAAGAATGACACTGTGTCATAGCACAGTGCCAATGATTCAGAATTAGATTGAGTTAATATCGTCTTCATAAGAAAAAAAATGTTTCCTTTTTCATTGCTCTGTCCGAAAACGCGTTTCTTATCATTGTTATGATAAGCATTTTTTTATTGAGATTTTTTTCATCATTTGTATTAGTTTTCTCATTATTTTTTTTTTAAAGCTGAAAAAGCTGAACTGTGACCGAAATAGCTGATAATAGCTGAAGATTTTCAAAAAGCTGATAATCAACTCAAAAGCTGACCTGTGGCAGGCCTTATGACACCCAGATTTTGTCATTTTTGGACGAGGAAAATCAAAAACATTGTTATCGGCCAAAATATGAGCAATGCGCATTGAGCATTGAAAATGAAATGTGATTGTTTGTTATCAAAATGTCTGAATATTTAAACCAATACTTACCGTTGAACGATTCAGAAGTCTTTGCTCAGATTCGTTTGCTAAATATTATAATATAAAAAAATCAAATATAAGGAATTAGATCAATTTGAAACCAAATGGTTTCGAATATGGACAATCGTGCACTATTTCCACTTGCAATCATAACATTGTTTGCAATTTCCTCCATTGACAAAGGAAAGTACGGAAGAGCAATCGCGTGTTGCATCAAATTGAAAACGCATTCTGTGTTGATCCATTTGATTCAAGCAACATCACGGAGCAACAAAAACGTTGGAGCTACGTAGAATGTACGCATCCGCCCAGACAACAGAATCCATACATCTCATCATCAAATCAAAGATCCGTTTGCAAGAAAGTCAAACATCTCGGTAAGTATTTCAATTTAAAAAAAAAAAACATAAATATATTGATACTAATTGGGATTTTTTTTCCTTAAAGTTGATGATAAAGTTTACATATCGCGATCCTGTTTTTGGGAAGATGTGAATGCACAGAAAAATGACTGTATGAATTCCAATGCACCATGGTACATAAAGACAACATTTTGTGAGACATGTTCAACAGATGGTTGTAATGGTGCAGCTATGGATCCAGCGGATCCAGTCGCTGAAAATGGAAACTCAATTGATGGAGGAATCAATGCGTTCGATGAACAAAAGAATGTGGTCGATGATAAAAATGCCATCACATGCAATACAAGTACTGCACAAGACGAAAATGATGAATATATTATTGAACTAATGCTCAAGATAAAGAGAGTTTAATTTCTTTTTCATTCTCCTTGAGAAAAAAATGTCTCTGTTATGATTTACAATTACAACAAATAAATACAATAATTGGAATCATACAACTAGTTTTTCATTCTTTATTTGAAGTTGTTCCTCCCCTTTTTTTAAATTGAATCATTGAATCTAGCGACTTTATTCTAAGTTGAATGATATGATTTCGTATTCTTTACATTTATTGGATGAGTCGATTTCGTTGCGTTTTTTTTTCTTGCAGATTCTGAGTTGCACTTTGGTTAGACACTAAACAGATTAACTTGAACGAACTTTGCCACCTTTATATTTGCTGTTAAAGACCAAACAAGCAAATTAGAATGCAAAGACGTTGTGGAACTGTGCGGTAACTTTATCAATTATTTTTTTGTTTCTTAACCGATTCTATCATTAGGGCATAATAGCGATAACAATGCTTTATCAATACAATCGATTCAAAAACTTTAAGGTTATCAATTAAAATTAGCTACTTGTCTTATCAACGAAAACATACTTGTCTTGTCAGCGACTAATTTTACAGTATCATACTCGTCCAGATATTTCTCTTGAAGAGGGAAGAGAATCTCTTCCGAATTCGTCACTTTAAAAAAAGAAGAAAAAAAAACATGTTTGAATATCAGCTGCAGTTTCAATTTTATTTCACATCTTTTTCTCGAAAATTGATTATTTTTTCATTTGACTAATTATTGTTTATTATTCCATGAAAATTTTATTTCGTCTCGCATTCGGTTTGCCTATTTACACGAAAATCAACACATGTCCATGCTCTTGCAGATTTTATCCGCTGACACATTTCCAAGGAGGTCATCAACTATTTGATCTCCCATTCCTCCTTTGACGGCATCACGGCACATTTTTCGTAGACTTTTGTCCCAAATTATGGTGCATGCTCTGTCAAGCCAGTCTTTAATTTCTTCCTAAAGAAAATAATTTGATGAGACTGTTTAAAACGATCCATACAAATCCAATAAATCAAACCTGATTACCTTTGATTGATCTCGGCTTATCTCTTTCTTTACTTTTTCAATCACCAGCTCGCATGCTTTGCACTTGAGTTCGTCTAACCAACCGAATACTTCGAACCCGTCTTTGCTTTGAATCTTCGATTCAATATTGTCTTTAGAATCTTTCAGGCCGGTGGAAAAGGCTTGAGCTCCTTTGAAATTAAACCGAAAATTAATCAATTAATTAGCTTTTTTCAAACGTCGATCATATGGATCCACAAATATTTATTGTTTGGTTCGAACTTACCGAAAACGAGGAACACTCCAAGTACAACAATAAACAACTTCATGATTGTTTTGTTCTATTCAACACGTTTCTTGCAAATTAACAAATCAACTGAATTTGAGCGCTCAAGCTAACGCCTTTTATAGTTGCAGATAAAGACGAATCACTTCAGATATATCTTGATAATTGGTTTATTAGACATGGGCACAACCATAAAAATGAAGTCGGGGAAGTTTTGTTTGATCAAATGTCTATAAATTATTTTCAATTTCAAGAAGCTCAACAAAAAAAATCCCGTTATGCCACTTAACTTCGAGATTGATTGTGCGACATTAAAAAGGTTCTTCTGGCGATTAAAAGAACAATTTAAATACCCTAAATGAGTCCATAGTGTTGACTTATCATTTCATCTGCGTTTCATGTGTTTACAAACGTTTTTATGGGGGAATAAACCGAAAGTGTACAAAAATAACCAAAAATCATTACTACGACACGATTAATTGAGATTGAAATTATGGTGTAAGAATCAAATTCCCATGAATATTTTGGCCGCATAAAAAATACCAACAAAAATTGAAAGAGACCTTTATCTCCAATACAATTCCCAAAGAATTTGCCAATTGGTTTAAACAGTTTTTTATCAACACAGTGAAGCGCAATGGTAATATATTCAGCAAATTCAAAAACTTTTGGAGTTCAGGTTGCCTTGCCTTTGTCCCTATCGGAAGATCACTGACTTAAATCATGAATGACGTTATAATGTAATTTCTGAGAAATGCCATTCCCAACATTTGAGTAAACCATATGACGAAAGCATTTACTTATACTTCCAAATTATACCGTACAGATGCCATTAGAGCATTCATTGCTGAATATTTTCCATTTACAGCGCAGTTTGTTGGTTTTTATCCTTATTATTCTAAGCCAACAGATCATTTCAAGAACCGCCAGAGTTTCATGAAAATCCTCCAAATCAAACACATAGAGCTAAAATCTATTACTGCTACTCTCAAACTTACCCATAGAATTTATAACATAATTTGCTTCCTATGTAGTTTAAATGTGAAAATAAAACAGAACGGAAGAATGAGACATTTTTTTCAATGTTATCAAACGAATGAACAAACTTCGAAGCTAATACTAAATGATACCAATCAAAAATGCTATTATCAGCTGAAAAATAAGCATTGAAAATGAAATGTGATTGTGTTTTATTGAGAAATTTCACTATAAAAACTATTACTAAACATCGAACGATTCAGTTTAGAAGAGATTTTCGAAGATTCATTTACTAATTATTACTTGTTGGTTGTGTGCTCTTATCATTGTAAATATAAGAAAACAGATTGACTTAAAAAAGGATTCAAGTGGTTTTGCAATTTTGTTCAAAATGGGTACTCGTGCACTTTTTTTACTTGCAATTACAACATTTTTAATCGGTTCCTTCGTTAACAAAGGTAAGTATGGAGAAACAAAATTGCGTGTAGCGCTAAATTGAACCAGAACAATTTTGGAATTAATTTTTAATCGAAAAAAGAAATGAAAAGAAGAAAAAAAAAAACGTTCATTTATTTCTTCAAGCCTAGTTGTATACATTCGTTACTCATAATCTTTTCGATGCATCTCCGAAGGGAGAATGAGAGTAAACGCTTTGTTATCGATTAGCTGAGAGATGAAATAATGTGAGGTCATGTCAAAATCAGCAAATAGTACTGATTTCTCACATCTTTATTTTAATGAAAACTTTACGAATAATCAATCAAGACATTAATCATAGGTCAGTTCAATTGATTATCGTTTTCGGAACGATTTGCGACACGATTTCAGTGTGACTGTGTCCAATTGAGTGAACTAATTTATTTTCATATTTCTTCAGTATCTGCAATACATTGTTGGAGATGTTCATCGGATGCATCGATTGCAGCACTGTACTGTAATGATCCATTTGATTCAAGCAACATCACGGAGCAACAAAAACGTTGGAGCTACGTAGAATGTATGTATCCGCCCAGTCAATTGAATCCACACAGCCAACAATTAGCTCAAAGAGCCGTTTGCAAAAAAATCAAGCAGCTCGGTAAGTATTTAAATTTGAAAAAAAAAAATTATACTTGATTTTAATTAGAATTTCTTTTTCTCTTAAAGTTAACGATAATGTTATCATATCGCGATCGTGTTATTGGGAAGATGTGAATGCACAGAAAAATGATTGTATGAATGCCACCACACCTTCATACATAAGAACAATATTTTGTGAGACATGTTCAACAGATGGATGCAACGGTGAAGCGATGAACCCAGTCGCTAAAACTGGAAATTCATTTGATGGAGGAATCAATGCGATCGACGAACAAAAGAATGTGGTCGATGATAAAAATGCCACCACATGCAATTGCAAAAAGAGTTCTGCGTCCACTTTGAATGTTAAAACTATAGCGAATGTAGTAAATTTATTAGTGGCATTCATTTTTGCGCAGTATTTTATTCTAGGTTGTCGAAATATGCTTAAACAGGCCAACAGTTAGATGCGCAATGTGTAGTGCATATTACTTTTTTATTTGTACTTGCTTAAACCATAACACTCAATGGAAACGAAGCTGTGAATTCGATTGAAATGTTTAATATATACATCGTTAATCTAATCAAGATGAAGAAAATTAGAAAACTAAAAATAGAAATTAATTTTCTTCTCATTTTACCTAAAATTGTTTCTTTAATATGATTTATGATTACAAATAATAAATACAATAAATGGAATTACAACTAGTTTTCCTAGAAGCCATTCATTAAAATGACTATATGGATATCCTAGTGGATATCCACACTTTTGACAAAAAAAATGCACTGTTTGAACAGGTCAGCATCATAGGGAAAGTGCCACAATACATTTCAAATGTAAGTTATTTGACACAAAGCAGTCAATGCCATCTCAATTCCAACTCATTGAATCATTGTATTTTTCGGCAACTTTTTTCAAACGTGTATGGCTTCACTAGAATATAATCAACTTAACGGCGACACTAACAGCTTCTCTATGGGCCGGTACTACGCGTTAGCCAAAACGTATTGATGTTTCGCAATGGTTACTCGATGCATTTGCCAAAATACTATGATTTCTGTACTCTCTTCTACGATGTGTTTGCAGAGAAGCTGCTAGTGTCGCCGTAAAGTTGATTATATTCAACTCAAGCCACACACGATTGAAAAAAGTTACTCGAAATATTCGATGATTCAATAAGTTGGTTTAGAGATGTCATTGGCTGTCTTCTGGTATTCCGGCAATATATTTATGGTCAGCATTTGGATGCGCAATGCGTATTGCTGTTAAAATGATAACACTCAACGGGAAAAAATTGTGAACAAGATGACGAAAATGAAGAAATAAAAATTAAATATATCATCCAAATAAGATATGGATCATCTAAATCCAGTGTTTTCAATATATCATTTCTTGAAAGAATAAAGTGTATCTTCGGTGTATAATATCACCAATCTGTTTGAGTATTGATTAGCCTAAACATTCATTATTATGGCTACACATTGAAAGATGGCGCCGTATTAACTGGAAAGCATTCCACTGAGTACGCGGGAATAGACGCTTCTTCTTGACTTCTGTCAGTGATCTGATTGTCAAACGATAAATGATCGGCGTAATCAGAGAGTGCAACATGTAATTAAACCAAATATATTTTTTCTGTGCTTAATATTTATCAAAATATTGAATATTTTTCTTTCAATATCTTGTCACATAGCTAATCTCAATAGTTCACTTGAAATTCGGTTCATACCCGTGTCTGATTTTTCTGACTGTTTATATCCAATCGATTATTTTGGGACTCATTTGACTGGCTAAAAGTTACTAAAAAGTGGATAGTGATAATACGGCGAGCAATGATCAATGTTAACCAAAATCTCCGTCAAAAATGTCCTAATTTATGCGTCTGACTAAAATTCCATCATAGTAGACTATTGCTCGTACAAATCTTTTGTTCAAATTTTTCACACTAGTGCATTTCTGATAGGAAATTAAAATAATTCCAATATCTTCTGCCCTTTTTCAAATTCATTATGTCAACAAGAACGGAAAACATAGTCAGTCTGTTTTTACACATCTTCAGCGATCCCTTAAGCGTTTATGTATAATCCGAATCGACACAAATTTTCATAAGTCTGTATGAAAATGAATAGGCAATCCGTGGGCGGCCTCGTATATATATATTTATATATATATATATATATAGATTGCATATGTATTTTCTATGAAAATAGAATCAAGTCGTTGAACCTTGAAGACACACTTATGAGATAAGAAGTGAATCATGTTTCAGTCTAAAACTCTAAGGTGCCTTGTGTTAATTTTATATATGGATAATTTGAGTTAATTAGATTTATAAATAACACGTACACTGTTCAAATACACCTGTTCAAAGAGGCTAGAGACAAAAGCAATTGTTCGCATGTTTACCTTTCTGTGGGTTAGCTTGAGAGTAGTGTATATTTTTTTGACAACTTATATTTTGATAAAAGAACAAAATAGAGCCAGTCACAAGTGCTTATTCAAAGCAACCAGTCGTGTTTTTTCTTCTCTTGTGCGGTAACGCCAACTCAAATTTTTACAGAACTGTGTATATGGTTAATGTAGTGTAGTGTCATGTTTCAATCGTGGTTTTTGACGATTTTCATTTTAATGACAAAAAATATCGAATTGATGTTTTTACAAAAATTGTCGGTCTTTTATCGTTCAAATAAATTACTCCAAGACTTGTTCACCTCTTGAAAATATACTTTTCTTTTTCCAATATAAAGTCTGGGAAATGTATATCACTCTCAATCTCATCCATCGATTTGTACGTGATCAAAGTGACTTTTATATTTAATCTCAATTATCAACGAATTAAAAAAAAAAAAAACATTTTTGTTGGTCGTATGATAGTAGTGTGGTTAATAGTGTGGTCGATGACATTATAAAAACAAATAGATAGAATAAAATTAAGTTAAAATTTGTTATTCAAAATAGTTTGTGTTCACAGATAATTTCATCGGTTGTCTTGAGTAAAGTTATTTTCAACAACGGAAAATGTCCAGCGATGAAAAGCAAAGAGGACGTGGGAGGGGAATTACCACTGATAATGAACCGAGTACATCTTCAGGTATTTTTTTAACGAATGATTTGTAATCTGATGCATTGTTTGCATTATCAATTGGACACTCTGTGAAAATAATACATGAATACTAAACGTTGTCACTCGCTATATCCATAGCAGTTTATCGGCTCAACAATTCTCTATGAATTTAAACTCATGATGTGGTCTATGGACTATGAGTCTATGACCTTAGTCTATGACCTTGAGTTTGTTTCGGTGCTATCGCACACTCTTCGTGTATTCCATTCTATGGTTTACATTATGCACACACCACTACATAGAACATAGTAGGCATGCGTTTAAATGTAGTATACATATAAGCAGTTCGTCTGTAGCATACAAACAGTTCAGCATAAAATGAAACATTTCAAGTAAAGCAAATGTTCCTTTTGACCGGGTCACTCGCATTGTGTGACATTTCTAGACCAAGAGCTGTTGAACAAAGTACTATAAATCAGCCAACCAAACGCGATAGATGGTCAGCTACGGCTGACGCTCGTTATCCAGATAATTTGCG
>NW_022595259.1:393519-397987 GCF_009176505.1 Sitodiplosis mosellana
CGCAAATTATCTGGATAACGAGCGTCAGCCGTAGCTGACCATCTATCTCGTTTGGTTGGCTGCTATAAATACAAGCTTTATGTCAGATAATGAAATTTTAGGTGCATATTAAGGTCAATATTCAAAATATCATATTGTTTTATCTTCATTTGATACACGTCATAATATCTGCTCGCCGATAACAAGAAAAAAAAATTCTGCCATAAAGCTTGAGCGAAAAGTGAAGCAATTTTTTTCCTTGTTATCGGCGAGCAGATATTGTAATGTGTATCAAATGAAGATAAAACAAATTGATATTTTGAATATTGGCATCAATGTGCACCTACAATTCCATTATCTGACATGAAGCTTTTATTTATAGTACTTTGTTCAACAACTCTTGGTCTATTCTGCTTTGAGTGAGTAGTAAGAGGCTGTGTTCATATAATAATCAATGTGAACGCATAGACGGAAGCGCCCTTCACTTTAATAGTGCGGTAATACGTTGGTGTGTGTATGCGTGAGGCCACTATGATTGCATTTTATATGAACACCGTTCACTCATTTTATATTCTATATCAAAAATACTGCACGGCACATTTTTGGTATACTCAAGATACGAAGAATATGCAAGAGAATAAGCCAAAATGCAGAATGATAAACCGAACCATGAGTTTTTATGCATAGAGATTGGTTGAGTTAGCGTACTATATTATGAAAAAAAAATGATAAAAATGTCTCTTTGTTTGAAAAATTGAAAAAAGATGAATAATTGACATGCATATTCATTTTTTAGGAAAACGTCTACGTGAAGAAAGTAATGGTGGCGATAGCAAGCGACATGCGCCAGAAAATAGACGTAATTTCATAGTTTATTTTTTGAATGAAAATTATGTTAACAATAATAATTTGTTGACAACAAAAATGTCAATAATAATAAAATATGATGCCATTTAGGTGGTGGTCCAGATCGGCGTCGAGATTTAACGGTTTTGATAAGAACAAGACCACACGAAAACCCAACATCCCACAATCCCAGTGCTCTGGGACCAAGAGCCGAATCCGTAAAATTGGAAGCCAATTATTTTGCCCTAAAATCGCGAACCGCTTGTAATCAGTGGAAAATTTACAAGTATCACGTTACTTTTGATCCCGAGTGTATGATGAAGCGAATGCAAATATTTTTGGTGGCTCAACATAAAAAAGATATCGGTGGTTTTCTATTCGATGGCGCTCAATTATTCACCACGCGAAATTTGCACGGTGAAAACAAATCAGTTAAATTTGTTTCGGAAACCAGAGACCAAACCGTTTATACAGTTGGAATGACCTTCACAAAAATTGTCATGATGAGTGAACAAGAATCACTGCAAGTTCTTAATTTAATACAACGCCGAAATATGATCGGGTTGCATTTGGAGCGGGTCGGCCGAAATTACTATGATCCACAAAATATGGTAATATAAACGCATATAGATTGCATTGCGAGTGACTTATTCTAAATGTAAACAAATTGAATTTTATTTTTCTCTTTCTTTTGCGCTAGGTTGACTTGAATCGATTTAGAATTCAGCTATGGCCCGGCTATGAAACGTCAGTGAGATATCACGACAGCGGAATATTACTTAATTGTGACATAGTGCACAAAGTGATGCGAACAGATACAGTTTATGAACTCATGCGAGAAATTCAACGTAGCAATCCGCAAAACTTTTCAAACACTTTTCGGCAAAAAGTAGTCGGATTGACCGTTCTAACCAGTTACAATAATAAAACCTATCGCATCGACGATGTCGATTTCGACATCACACCACTAAGCACGTTTTCTCGAAAAAACGTCGATGTCACCATCAAACAATACTATTCAGAGGTAAGCGAAATGAAATTTATTATGAAGACCGAACTCAATGACCACATTTGCATCGTTCTATAGAAATATCATATCGAAATAAGAGACGATTCACAACCATTATTGATTTCACAACCACGAGCAAAAGATTTGCGTGGTGGTGAACAAAAACCGGCATGGCTTGTACCGGAACTTTGCCGTATTACTGGCTTGGATGATAGACAACGCACTGATATGAAGTATGTCCGATATTCGATGGCTGCTAATCAATAATTATCTATATGATTATATACACAATTGTGTATATCTCTTAATCTCTTAAGAGATTCTGTTCTTAACACATTCACACTTAAAATTTCGTTGCTAGCATGAAAATGGCACTCCGACCCTATGCTCAAATGGAACCGCGGCTTCGCAGGCAACGTCTGCTTGATTTCTACAATCGTATCCAAAGTAGCGAAGATAACAAAAAAATAAAAGAAGAATGGGGACTACAGATTCAACCGGATCTTGTACAAATTAACGCCTATTGCTTGAAGGCTGAAACGTTGACTTTTGGCGACAAGAAAGAGCTACAGTATGTTTTGAACATATGCAATTACAACAGTGTTCTGTATGTTTCATTTCAATTTTTCAGAGTGAATAGGGCCAGCTGGGAGAGAGATACTGGTCGAGGACCTTACACGATCTACTCACCACAAACACTAACACGATGGATGGTAGCTTGTCCGCAATCGATCGAAAGAGAGATGCAGCGATTCGTTAATCGTCTTCGAGAATTCGCAGCAAAAATGAAATTTCCTATTAAAGAACCACGCTGGTAAGAACCGTTATTTTATTTTCTATAAATGAAGTTAACTTTTGCGTTTTTATTTCAATAAAAGGTGCATGTATGATAGTGATTCTGAAATGGTACGTGCGATTGACCAGATGGCAAGCAACGGACCTAAATTCATATTATTTGGAATGTCAACAGATAGTCGACGCAATTCTGATTCGTAAGTATTGTTATCTCAATTTTATCATTCAATATACTTATAAAAGTTTGAAATAAAAAAAAAGGAATTAATCTTCACTTTCATCAACAGATATTCAGCAATAAAAAAGAAATGCTTTGCCGATAATGCCATTTTATGTCAAGTTGTGACCAAATTCATTCTGGGCAGTCAACCAAATAAATATGATTCAGTGGTAACCAAGGTGGCCATTCAAATTTGTTGCAAATTGGGTGGTGCACCATGGCGTCCACGAGTTCCAATTAAAACTGCAATGACTGTGAGCTTTCATTTAGCGAAAGATACGGTCAACAAAAACGTCTCATATGCCTGTTTAGTGGCTACAACGGGCGTTGAAGATGAAGTGAGTTTCTTCAGTACAGTGAGCAAAATTGAAGGCCCAGATTGTAGCCGGGAATTAACGACAAGCTTCATAAAAGCCTTGAATTTCTATGAAAACAAGCATGAAACATTGCCATCCATCATATTTTTCTATCGTGATGGTGTCAGTGAGGGTGAAATTCCATATGTTTTTAACATTCAATTGAATCACTTAACAGAAACGCTTGCTAAAAGATATGAAGCCAAATCCATGGAATTTAAGATGGCATACATACTTGTTAGTAAAAGAATCAATACACGCTTCTTTCAAAGCAACGGAAGTGCCGTCAACAATCCATCTCCTGGAACTGTCGTTGACAATACAGTGACTCTGGAAGAACGCTATGAATTCTTCTTGGTTTCACAAAGTTGTAATCAGGGAACAGTTGCTCCTACTAATTACCATGTTATATATGACACTACCGGTCTTACACCAGAAAGAATGCAAGCATGGACATTCATTCAAACTCACGTGTATTACAATTGGTATGGCACCACTCGAATTCCAGCCACTCTGCAATATGCAAACAAATTGGGCTTCTTAATATCGAACCACGTGCATCGCGTTCCCAATGAAAATTTGAGTGACAAACTGTACTTTTTGTAAACGCACATTTACAAATTTATATTTCGAGTACTGGTGGTGCCACGAACTAACTTATTATTTTGTATTGAAATTTGGGTAGATCATGAGTTCGCCGCAACTTTCAAAAATATGTCATCACCGTGCCTATTTGCTACAATCTCGGCTACAACACTTATTAGGTATAACATACATTTAGATGATCATTTCGTTAATGAGAATAACACATTTTCACATGGCTCTGGTGTGTATTTTGAAATTTCATTTTTTCATTCGTGAAAAAATTAATTTTTTCTACAGAAAATCAATCAGTAAATTCTTCACACATTATTAAGACATTGCAATATATTGCACTTTTTATTTTTGAAAATATGTAGGGGAATAGGCTTAGACAATCACAACCGGTACACTCTGTGACTGAGTTTAAAAGTTAATTTGTTTATTACAACGACAAAGTATACAAGTTTCATGTTCTTTAGATCACTGTGTCAAGAAAATCCAGATGACGCTATCAGTGGTGAATCTCTGTGTTGCGATGATATCGATAGGCTAAATTTATACAAATACTTATGAATATCTTTGAATCTTGATCTTTTGCGATCTTTATGGGTGAAGTAAAAACCTTAAATCGGAATACTGTATCTGCAATGCGCAGCCATAACAACAGCGAGTATGAATTAG
>NW_022595259.1:397997-410362 GCF_009176505.1 Sitodiplosis mosellana
CTGGGACACGAACAAATTGCCGAGTTTTCAAATCCCCAAACAGATTTGCCGAATATACAATCGCAAGTACGGGTTCGTGCATTGTGTTTTTACCTGAACCATATCTGATTGAAGCGGGACGAAAGTACAGCATTTTTGTTGATTTCGACAGCGATATAAAGTTGGAAATTCCACTACTCAAACAAATCGTTCGAAATGAACAGGATGTGGAAATCAAATTTACCGGCGGTCAACTGGACTTTGTAACACGTCTCATTTTCGAAATCACCGCAGATTAGATGACGAATTTGCTATAATTAATATTTTTGAAAACATTTTTTGTAAAATATACAACAAAAACCAACGATTTTGCTGAACAATAAAAAGTTGTGCCTAAAATTTCGCATTTTCTTCTTTCATTCTTTCGATTTTCGATCGGCTATGTCTATTGAATAGATCGAGAGGAGAGTATGTGAAAAAATTCTAATATATTTTGAAAGAGGAGAGTATGATTTCTGTTGATTCTATCTGCGTTAAAAAGAAGTATGTTGGCATCCCGTCTAGCCTCCGCGGTTTTTCACGGTTTCCGCGAAACTGATAAGAGATAACAACATGGTGTCTTCGGCAAAGTTGTAGCACTTGAGGTTTTCTTTAACATTGCTGAAGACATCTATCTCTTATCTCTTATCAGTTGCGCGCAAATCGCGCACATAAAAAAGCAAATTTTATATAGAACTTTTTTTTTTCTTATCATTTTTCGCGCTATCTCTTATCAGTTCCGCGGAAACCGTGGAAAACCGCGTGGACCCGCCAAAAATGAACATACTCGCCTTTAACCATTTTTGAGTCGAAAGAAACTTACTCTTCTCTTTCACAACAAAGTCAGATGAACTTACTCTCCTCTCGATCTAGTCAATAGATGTGTATTTTACTAAATATTGAATGAATTCTGAGAATATAAATTGGATAAGAGCAAGCCAAAAATTGTTCAAGCATTCGATTTACCATTTGATTCTATTGGTTTTATTTATTTTATTTATTTATTTACGGCAAATGTTTTTAACATGAACGGCCTTAGAAACTAAAAAAGGTACAAAAAATAAGCTTAAAATTATCTCTGCAAGTAACAGTAAATAAATTTTGAATTGACATAGATTAGGATCATACGTTGATGTTTTTTTAAAGAATTTCCCATTTTGAGTTGACTGAGAAGACTTACTATCTAGATTATTTTCGGGATATATGTTTTTTTTTTAAATGAACTTTGTGAACCGCAATTATTTTGCGAATCAATATTTTCATATTGAGGAATTAATAGACATTTGTCATAATTGTCAGTACTTTTAAAATCTATCCCATTTATTGGGTCATGACCATAATATGTAACAAGATTTTCATTAAATGTATGAAAGTTATTTGTTATTATTTCATGACCTGCCTCAAAAGTATTTTTTTCATAACAAGGCAGAATAAGACAACAGTTATGTTGCTTGTTTTGTTCTAAATGGCTAACAGCTGATTTAGTGTATACATACGCTTGTTGTGTATTGATGTCATTCACCTCTGTTGCACTGGTTACTTTGATTGTGTACGTTGCATTACTCAATCTTTTGAATTCGATAGTTGGTGTTGTGACTTTGACCGTTGATGCCTGCTGTGATTGTGTTTTCATTTGGCTGGCATTCGATACCTCTTCACAGGATACTTTGCTCGTGAATTGATCATAATTCGCTCGAAAAAAATCCAGTTTGTAGGGAATTTTACGTCGTTCAAGTAATTGTAACCCAATGATGTTTTGAATGTGACATTTAAATCGATTTGATGAATCAATCCAGACTCTCCATCGCTTATGCAGTGTAAAATCATTACATCATTCACCGATCCCTTGCCCGTTCGACGCTCAAATTTTTTCTTGAATTCCGACACAAATTTGCTTTTATCATAGATCTCAGCAAAATCTATTCGCCTAGGGGCAATTCACGAGCTGCGAATGGTGCCAGTTGTGCGAATGGTCGAATGGTAGTATGTGCATTTAGATACAAACATTTGCAAATGCTACGAATGCGTGCGAATGCGAATGGAACCATTCAATGTATTTAAATACAAGCATTCACGAATGTTCGCGAATGGTTACGAATGGCACTGCAAATGAGTGTGCTATTCAAATGAGTAGCATTGCGAATGCACGAATACAACTAGAACTGAACGACATTCCAAAACACTTGTCAAAACAGTGCAAATTCAAGTCGTTAAAATGGTAAACAGAACGTTATTGAGGCTAATTTAATATAAAAATTAAAATGAATTAAATGAATATTTGGAAAAATGGAATAATAGAATAATAATCTAGTTACGCCATCTTTTGTGAAACGGCACGAATTAATTCACACTCCCAATATATCATACAAAAACTTTTTTCTGAATTAGTGAAATTTTCCAATAATACAATTCCAGTTGATATCAAAATAATTCTGGAAATAAGTGAGTTTGACACAGAGTCATCGCTTATGTTAATTGACCGTGAAATTATCAACGATAAACAAAAACAAAAATACTTCGTTTGAAAATACTGTTTTACACTGATTTAGTTTTGTTTTTTATTTATGGTGCGATTCAAGACTTTTGGTATCGACAAAATTAATGAATTATTTGCCAGAGAATATTCGTATCTTTCAAATAAAATTTATGTTCGTTTATAAATTCTTCTATACCGCTAATGCTTTTAGAATCAATGGATAACAGAGCAGTTTCGCATTCAAATCCAGTACTTATTATGATTTTTTCTAAATTTGCCGGTAGTTTTTCGGCTAATTTCTTTTCTAATATCTGAAACACACGTGAACTCATTGCTTATGGCGTTTTTAGCGAATGGCTACGAATGCTTGTGTGAATGTGTTAATACATTCACTATGGAGCGTCGCGCGAATGATCGTGCGGCAATCCAAATACATGGCGAAACAGGCACGAATGCCTCTTATTCTGCGAATGGCAATGACATTCGCGAATGTGAATTGCCCCTAGCTATTCGCACCCTCAATGAATCGGAATGTGAATAAATGTTGTATTTACCCATGAATCTATTTGCAGCTGAATTTTGGAATGAGAGACGATTTCGCCTGGTGCTTATTTGCTGTTCACTATTGGCACGCATGAGTTTGGTGTTATTGTTTTTTTCGATGTTTTCAGCGTTTTGACGGTTGAATTTGGAGTGATGTTTATCTAACTCCACGTCGAATTCGGTGAATTTGGATGACAGTAAATTCATTAGATGATTCATTTTGCGTATTTCGTCTTCGTCAAAACGAATTGATAGGAACACTTGATTGATTTGCTCTTGTAGGCTTGCGATTGCATCATCAACGCTGCTACTGTTAGATGTTGTTCCATTACTTGCATTGCGGTGCACCGGACAAATGTAGTCTTCATTAAATAGTTTGAATTCGCATTCACGCTGGTCATCGATAATTTTGTCGTTCGTGTTGGACTCCTTACTGGCCAAATCGATCATATCAATTCTCTCTCGTAATTGGTTGATCTGATATTGATATTCTAATTCGACCCGATTGATACACATGCCTTGTGCTAAGGGGATTTATCTCTCGCGAATGCTGCGAATGCATTCGCATTTCAGAACAAAAATTCGAATGTTTGCGAATGCGACGAATGCGGCTATGACAGCGAACTTGTGACTACATAATTCATTCGTTCATTCGTGTTTGTGCATGCATTCGCAACGCTGCCGTATGATTTCTATGTAAACATTCGCACTCGCATTCGTATAGAATACGTATTTCGCTGTTCTCGAACGTTCTCACGAATGCGAGTGCGAATGTTTACATAGAAATCATATGGCAGCGTTGCAAATGCATGGCACTGAGCGCGAATTTGTGAATAAAAATTCGAATGCCAAACCGACATAGAAGCCCCTAGGCCTTGTAATAAGTAATCAATTAGTTCATTTGAGTTTTTATTGTGCCATAACGGTTGAAGTGCGCATGAATTGTTACATTTGCATTGTGATGCCCTGCTCTTCTCAACATCAGCCCTGAGTGATTCCATGATTGAACTGAATCTAATGGATTTTTCCTCGAATTCCTTGCGAATGCATTGTGCATCGGACAAAAATCCCAGAATCGATAAGTTAGTTTGGGTATAGAATAAAGCATTGATGGAAATGGATCATCAGTCGTCTATTGAACTATAAAACATTTCTTTGTTTTCTGCTGATAATTCTTAACTAAGGCTGTTCCTTTCCAACTGTTTAAAATCTATGAAAAACGTGGGAGCACAACAGCACATGAAGAACAATATCAAATACAGTAATCGTCGCGCATGAATGCCTCCTCGGAAATCGAAGCAATGTAAATCAAGGTAACTTTTGGAATGAGAAGAACGAATAAGGAATACAAGGAAGCCATCGTGTTCATTTTAGCTGTAATGTGGCTATTGTTACTGTGCTGGAATTAAAACTTGGCCCATAATTTTGCCTTTCTTCTTCAGGCAAAACTCAATTGCTGCAATTTATTGACATTGTTTTTCAATTTATATTATAAAATGTATTGTCAAGGATTTGAGCGTTTCAAAAAATGTTGAAGACTTAGACAACGTTGAACGTTGTGTTGCTCATTGCCTTTCGTCTGTATGCGAGACTTTTATTGCATCTCTCCGCTTAGCTGTCTGCGCTCTCGGTGCATGTATGTATTCACTTTTCCATTACTTGAGCAAGTGATTTTGAATTTCTTTCAATTCCGTTATTCGCGCACTTAAGACCAATTTATGTAATCGTTGCGTGAAGACACTCGATCTCGATGATCAACAGCTGTTATGTTGTTAGAAGAATTTCGGTGCAAGAGTAAAATTCATATGAAGAATTTGTTTATGGAGTAAAACCCAGAATTTTACTTGACTGAACCGAATTGTCTTTTGTCAAGGTGAGTCGTATTTCGCAATTATTCCAGGTAATTAATTCAGTTGATAGCCAACGGCAATGGCCCGTTTTTTTTTGGCTAAACTAGACCTCAAATGTGTCGCTCATAAACAGTTCAAATATATGCAGCCATTGGCGTTGGACAACATCACAAGGCTGACATGCACTTCGTGACTTTTTTTGCACATTTTGATGAGAGTTACGTTTTGTATATACCTACCGTTTGCTTTAAGAGTTTGCACTTTTTGCACAAGAGTAACACTTTTTAAGAAGGATGCGCAAAACCATCGGAAGAAATGGTGATATGTTAAATAATGATGATTTTGCCCTTATCTGGAAATACAGATCTTTCAAAATCACATTATTTTATAATGGACCAATATTCGAAAACTAATGATGCAGTTTTTTTCTTGGTTTAAAAGAAACTTTGCTTTAATTAGAGTTTAATGAACAAAAAACTCACTTTGTTTTTCAAAGCAATAAAACTAAGAGAAACATGCGTTATTGTACGAGTCAATAGCAGATTTACGTGGAATGCTCATCTGATTTGGAGCTTCTGTCGTCCGAATGTTAATCACTTTCCAGCTAATTATAAACGTTGCAAATTGTTCACTTGCTGTACTGAGTATATATTACCTGAACGAAGAACTGCCAAGAACATTTTTAATCCCAGCCCATTAACAGAATACGATGGGAATTAGTGAAGATTAAGTGTGACCTGTGGTATCTGGTTTACTCAAATTTTGGAAATAGATGCATTCAGATTCGACTACTTCTTGTTCAAACTACCTTTATATATATTTTAACATTTGATAGAACTCATCATTCAGTTAATAGACATTCAAAGTGAAAGAGTTACATTGTAATTGAATTTAGTTATCTTGACCATTTGGAAGTGAATATTAACGAAGCAACAAATTCAACAGTGTTTATATTCACGTTATTTGAATTTCTACATTTGTCAAAATAAATTAAATTAAATTAAAGGAAAAGTGTTAACAGAGAGAAATTGATGCAAAAGAATATTGATTACAAACCTAAATCATAACTTTGAAAGTAGAAAACGTGGTAGCAGAAAAAAAAAACTGAGTTTTTGTTGTAAGTTCATCAGTTTCGATCTTCTTTCAGCTCGTGACCTGTAGTATTCGACAAACCATCATGAACGATGAAATTCCACCGGAACAGCGTCAAACACTACTAGTTATCAAAAAAACCGTCAAGAGGGCGCCAACAGTTCCCCTTTGGAATGTTAATAAGAAAGCGCGCTCTCTACGGCAATTTTCGCCATTTTTCAACAAAAAGTGTGCAGTGCTATACGCTGTTGTTCCACCGGCTCAAAATTCGCCAAAACACATTCTGAATATCTTGAACGATGATTGTATCCATTTGATTTTACGTCAATTGGAATTACTGGATTTTCTGAGTGCAGCCGAAACATGCACTCGATTCCAGGAGAATGCAAAGCTCTCATTTCGATCACAATTCAAAGAAGTCCGCATCGTCAAATGCAAGAATGCATTTTATAGGAACAGCGTAACGGTGGATCGATTATCATGTTTGCTCAACATCTTTGGTCATTTGGTTATTGGGATTCATTTAGAATAGGCGAGCGATAGATGAAAGACTTGGCAACGATATTCTAAATATGATTGCAGACTACTGTGGTAAAACATTGAAGACATTTAAAATTGATTCCAACAATTTATTGGTAAACTTCAGTACCCGATCACCATTTCAAGCGTTGGAGGAATTAAAACTCGATCATACTAATATTTACAATTTCGAATATAAATCACAATTGAAAAGATTGGATATATCAGGATCAGGACCAACATCAAGGGAGAATGATAGTTGGGATTGGCTTATACAAGCGTTTCCAAAATTGGAAATTGCCAGATTCTTTTCAAATCTTGAATTGCAGTGTGACCAACTGATTGGCTTCTTAAAATTAAATCCACAACTAAAAAGCCTAAGTGTTGAATATTGCTATAAAGTAACACCTGAATTTCTTGAGAACATCGCCAATTTTACACCAAACCTCGAGCAATTGTCTTTCTGGATGTCTGCGAAAGATTCGCCCAGTTCAAATCATCATATCGTTCAGATAAGCAATTTGAAGAAGCTGAAATTTTTAAGTATTTACTCGGTTAGTAAATTACCAATGGCACAGTTGATTGATTCTCTCATTGCATATAATGTTCCAATTGAAATTTTAGTAATTTCCGGTGTTTGGAGACACACTTCCATATCTGAACTGAATATCTCGGAACTCAAACTTCTGAAGAAACTGTGTCTTCCTCAAGTTTCAGATGAAATGCTCGTCGATTTGATTCGAAATCTACCGGAATTGCAAGAAATTTACGTTAAAGAAAGCTCAACCGTTAATTTAAATGGTATTAAGGAAGCCTTGCAATATAGCCACAACTTATCTGTCCTCATGGTAGATGCAGATAGGATGGAAATTCATACTCTATTAATGGATTTGAATGAATTCAAAGCGATTTTAAATTTAGCTAAGCTGGCTCGTGTTAAAGTCATAATTGACATTGATCATCGCAAAGTAAACGTTCCGAACAACATATTAGAGGAAAATCGGGAGTGGGTATATCTCAATTGGAAATTAGGATTTCATGTTGAATGGATGCATATTAATAGAGACAGTTCTTGATATTTGACACTACTAAATTCAATATATATAACTACTTTAATGGAAATTCAAATAATTGAAAACGTTTTGGTATTTTGAAGAGATGAAAATGTAACTGAATGATCATAAAACTATTTAAAAAAAAATATTAAAATTTCTAATAAAACATCTTTGTAGACTCAAAATCACATGTACAAGCATTCAATCTTTTGGATCATTGAACCAAAGAAACATATTCATGAGTGAGACTTACATAAATATTAACTTCTGGATTTGAATTGTTAAAAAAATGTAGGTTTTATTGCTTTTTGTTCTATATTCGATCTTTTCTACATTTTAGTTGCAGACGGTGCAACGGCTCATTACTGATCCTCCTTTAAAATTTACAAATCGCCAATAAAAATGACAAAACGGCAATAAAATTGACAATAAAAAATTCAACAAAATTGACAACAAATCGAAATAAATGTTACGTCAAATTTATTGCAAAAAATATCAATTTTATACGCAGTTTTGTCAGATTTATTTTCTAATTTGGCAATTCCATTGCCTATATTGTCAAAATTATTTTCTCAATCTGGGGGGTGATTTCATTTAATTATTTCATTCATTTACTTTTAAAATTCCAAACTAAAATCAGTCCAAAAATCGGTAATTTTAGTCAAAATTTCAAAAAATTTGTGTGGGAGGTACCCGTAAATCGATTCCGATTGGTTGATGTTGAGCCATCGGAAAATGTATGTTTGTTACGATGCAATTTTGTGCACAGAATTTATGCCAATTCAAACGGAATATTCGAAATTTTATGCAAATAAAAAAATGTATTGCTATACTTTTTATATATTAATGAGTTTCGGCATCTGTTTCTACAGGAAATGCTCAAGCCGGAATTCCATATTGTTTCTCGATAATTTTTACTTGGTTGACGATATGTTCAAAATTTAAAATTTTGAAAGAATCAGCAATTGTTTGATGTTGGTTGAAACGCAATTTCGAGTATTCTATCATCTTCGGCGTAAATGCTGAATTTTTATTACATCATTTCGTGTGTCTGTTACGAGAAGAAAAAAATAATGGTGATGAAGAGAAAGAATAAAAAAACAAGGGTAAAGAAATCCATCTTTCCGAGATATATTAGAAATGGTAATTAAAGCGCGCACCTATTACTATTCGAAAAATAAATTTTGAGTATTTTTGAGATTGATGTAATTTTTTAAAAATAAATCTATGATATTTGGATGATAAAAAAAATCAAATTTCAAAACATCCAAAAATATTGAGAAAAAAAGGTATTTTGAAATAGTACTAGGTGCGCACCCAAGTAAGTGCCGGCATCCCGTAGGTGCCTATGTCAGCTCTGTATATTATATATTTTTCTGACTGACCGCAGAATTAATTGTAATACCAACAACAGATTTGATCGGATTGAAATAGTTCAAGACACCGGATGAAAAAACGAATAAGTACCATTTCATTTAACGTAATAGCAAAAAAGAGGCTTTTTTACAGAATTTCATTTTATTTAAATTCGTGATTAATTCCAAATATGTGATGATCAGAAGAACTTTTTTAAGAATAAATACAAAACATAAAAAAGTATTAAACCGTTAAATGCTTCTTTTTCTTATGAATCGCACCGTCTTTGGATTCAGAGACTGATCAGTGATTACTTATTTGTTGGGAACACCGCGAAAATTACTCGCCTTTCCATTGCTCTGCTTTTCTTGCTTTGCGTCCTTTATATTTTTTATAAGCATAATAACCAAGACCAACGCCTAATGCAGATGCTAACTTATGGTCCTTGACAAATTTACCGACGTCTTTCAATCCATCTGAATAGAAACAAAATAGTACCTGATATGATGCAAAAAACTGTTTTTCCATGACTTACTTGATATTCTACCAGCCCTAGTTCCTACAACCTGTTTGAAAGAATTAAAAAGCGAAGAATCCCTTGAAAATTTAAATTTAAATTTTTCATTCACTGAGAAGTTTTGAAAAGAAAATTTAAATAAATAAATTGGGAATTTGTACCAAAATTGACAAAGACTTGAAAAATGAATGAAAATATTGAGAAGAAGAAAAAAAAAAGATTTGTTCCACTTGCCATAGCCACGATCAGTAAATACAAAACGGATACGAAACGCATTGTGAATTTGATTCAAGTTTTTATTGTTTGAAGAAAAACAAAATTTGTGTCAAAGAAGCAAAAATTCGGTGAACAGTTGAAAATGGTAACGTTTTCGTTGTCACCGTTGAACGGAATATGTTTGATAAACAACGCCTTGCTAAACACTGTTTGTAAGAAAAATATTTTGTGTTTTATATATTTTTGATTCATTCATGGAAGAAAGCACTAAAGTGTGACTGTGTTCGAGTTGTCCATTGGAACTTCTCCCATTTCAAAGAAGTATTGGAATCGAATTTGCGTCATTATAAAACACATCTGCCTTTTGTTCAAAATAAGTTCGGTTTCATTTTCTGTGAAATGAGATGTTTTCTCTAAAATTTGCATTTTTTTATTGCGATTCATTTCATTCATTATGAAGTTTCCCTATTTCATTTGTACAGCAAAGACAACGAAATTATAATAATGGTTGAAATATTTCCTTGGTAATAACATTTCAGTTCTCCATCGCACGTGTTCAAAACTCGCTTTCATTGCCGAAAATCAACCATTGAATTACCCAATTGAGTTAAAATTCGTATTTTGAGCAACATTAGTTTGATAAATTGCTTCGCAAATATTTTGCACAATTGGCAATTTGCATTTGTTTGCGGTTTTCTTCAAATATACGTGTTCGCCTGCAAGCGAAAAATATACAGAGAGAATACAACCGTATACAAAAACAAGACAATTGTCAATATTCTTTAAAGAACGTAATTGTTGTTATGCGAACAGCAACCGAAAAGTTGGGAGAGGCTCTTTGATTTGTTGGAATTTATTTTTTAACAAAAACAACGAAGATTTTTTTCGCTTTTATTCTAAAAAATTGCACGATAAATAAAGGATTTATCACTATGGATATATCCATCCGGCGGCGTGCAAAGTAATTCCGTCACCTGAGGCAAATTTTCAAAATGTCGCCCTTTAAATTTTCAAGCAAAAGTTCTTTACCTAAATTACTGCATGGCAGTGACTTTTTTTCGTTTTCCAAGAAAAGGATCTGTAATGCTATTTATGTCATTACCACACTCAAGACATATTGAGCATTCGCAATCATAAGAATCTTCAAGCATGGAACATATGAAAATTAAACCATAAAAGTAACGCGAGCGGAATTTTTCTTGTAGTTTTCTATTCTTGAATAGTATTCAAGAATAGTATTCAATGAATACTATTTTTCAATTTGGCTTATTAAATATCTTTCTTTTCCGATTTTATTTAACTTTTTTTCAGTTATTTATGACTCAAATCGAAAAGCACTCTCTTGCAGCGACAATGAAAACTGGCGCCCTTACTTCTCTTGTCAAATTTGAATTCAAAATAACTAAAAAAATCATTTGGCGGTCGAGCGCCTTTGGCGCTGATAATATCTCCCCACAAATTTTGACCCAACAAATTTTCGCTCGCTCTGCTCGCCAATTTCTCGCCCCTCTCAAAATGTCGCCCTAGGCATTTGCCTCATTTGCCTAGTACTTTGCACGCCGCCGTATCCATCTATTGAATCGAGATTCTTGTTACCATGAGGTAACTCACTGTTCAACCGACGGCTAATTTGAATTCGTAGAAATGTCTATTTGCGTCGTATGAATGTTGTTCGATATTTAAACATAAAAACTCAAGAAAAAAATCCAAGTAGACGAAATTGCTACTTAGAAAAGCGTATATTTTTTCGATTATTTTATTTTTACACATTTTTAAATCACGAAAGCATCTAGTTCGTATTATTTAATGTTGTTTTACTTGGGAAAATCAACTCATGTGCTGATGCGTGCCGAAAATGAACTGTCTAGATAATAATAAAAAAATTTACGATTTCAAACTAAAACATTGAAAATGAAGTTCAACTACACTCGTCCCCTGTTAAAATCTCAAATTCATGTGTAAAATCGTTCATTTCAAAAGCTGTTAATGTTACTACAGTGTTATCGGATGCGGATAGCAGACGTGTGCAAGGTCAAGAATTCTAGGGGGGGGTAAAATGATTTTGCCAAAGGGGGGGTGAAAATTTATTAATGAGTGTCCAAAAAAAATGAAGACCTAAAAAAAAAAAAAAAAAGGTCCTCACTTTTGAAACTCCATCTATCTAGTGTAAACCCAGTCTCCGAAAAAAGTGAGGACTAAAAAAACGGGGTAAAACCGGAATACCCCCCCCCCCTTGCACACGTCTGGCGGATAGTAACAACACAATTTGAAAGTGAAACAAATAATCATGATTATCACATCATGCATGCGTACATCGCACACTATTATCAATTTCAGTTCTCGTTCAAAGGGACAAAGTCGGAAGATCATACATTGGACGGAATTTTTTTTTGAAAACACAACTGTAGGGTGTTGTTAAATGCTGACGAGCAGGTTTTTTTCCTTGGATTTTCAGCAATGGTTTCGATAGCAATAAATGATTTTTAAAACCACTTTAGATGTCATGGAAATAGTATCAAAATAAAACACATTTGGCGTAATGCTGCAAACCGAATTTATTGTTACATAACATGTTTTCTTTTATGGAATTTTTAAATGATTTCGATTTCAAAGTGAAGTTGTTTGCGTATTTTGATTCAAATTTTATAATGACATAAATTGTCTTGTGAATGGTGCTTCGAATTAGGACTGCAAATCACTGCCAATCAGTGACGGTGCATGCT
>NW_022595259.1:420362-446071 GCF_009176505.1 Sitodiplosis mosellana
AAGGTTCAAAATTATCAAAAGAACTTGGAATACTTTCGCCTATGTGTGCATTGTGCATGGATTTATTTGGGATTGTAGTTTATGTATTCAGATACATAATCAAGTTTAACACAGTTCAGACGATGAAAAACTCACCGAAAACGTAAATAAAGAGACGTTCTTTTTAGTTGAGGAGTCCTCAATGAGGACTTTAAACTGTTAAAATTGAACATTTCAAACACAAAAAATGTAGAAGAAATGGCTGAAAATCGAATGGTGAATGAGACATTTTTGCCACTCTTTTAAAAGTTGGAACTTGAAGTCACGAGATTTTTTTTTTTGAAATTGGAAATTAATTCAAATTATATCTATTTTTGGGTGTAATGCTGCAAATAGAATTTATTGTTACATTTATTACTCGTTATTATACAAAAAAAATTGCTAAATGATTTCTTTCGACTTCAAACTGCAACAAACACCATTGGTTCACATTTTTCAACGATGAGAATTGTGTTGTGAACGGCTTAACGCACAAAACGATCTAGAGACGAATGCGATTCGAATGAAAACTGCCAATCAGTAACGGTGCATGCTCCAACACATCCCCAGCATCCATTGCAGTCCGAGTTTGCAATAGAAAATTTGCATAAAAAAAAATGTTTGAAAAAAAATGAATAATGATGAACGACTGTTGCACAATTTGATTTTCAAAAACAATTTCTTTACTCAATTGGCTTCAATTTGTTTGCTCGATTGACCGAAAATGTCCACAGAAAAAAAAGAGATGATTAATGATAGTAATAATATTTATATCCACAGAATTTATAATCAGAACCTAATCGGGGGCAATACAACAAAGTCGCAATTTCTTTCTTTTTTCTCCCTTTCTCTCTAGCTCTTTCTTTCTCTCCCTCCCTCTCTCTCTCTCTCTCTCTCTCTCTCTCTCTCTCTCTCTCGCCTTCTGCCCCAGTTTGTGTTTGCCATTCATTCATTTCAATTCATGATCTTCGATAGCATCAACATCTACGGAAATGAAGTGATTGCAGGTGATTAAGCTTTTTGTCATACAAAATGTATATGAATATTTTGTAAATGAAAACTTACCATCATGCAAAGTGATTCCTTTGGTTTTACGTTCCATGGTTTTAGCATCGCTTTCATCACCTTCATCGCCTACGACCATATCCAATTCATCTAATGCACCACCATGGTCTGACATCTCAACTTCAGCCATGCCTAGGAATTCAAAATTGGCCATAAGCATACATTTAGTGCACTCCTTAGTTAGGCCAATAGTAGTTAGTACCTTCATTAGCGATTACATTTGGATTAATGTTTTCCTCTTGCTCCGAACCGTTGGTCAGGCCGACCACCAAGCGCACACGTTTCGAAATAATGGTGCTCGTGTCGAAGCCAAACTTTTGTAAAAATGAACGCCACTTTTCTGGGCTGCCTGGTGCTTCCAAATCGGGTGCAATTCATTTGTGATGATCGGATCATCGGCCGGTGCACTGACTTCACTCAGCGATGGTGGATCGCAACCGTATTTCATACGATAGACTTTAGCGCGCTCTTGAGCCAATGCATTCTCTAAATATTTTCATGCAGCCCATCAAATCGGATTCAAGTGATTCTTGACCTTCGCGTTCACCTAATACACATGTAGTTTGGTAATTTTTGCTAGTAATTCCACTCGATCAACATCATGGGAATTGGCGTTATTTGATCTATCGCGTTGCTTATTCAATTCTCCAATTGAATTGCCGCCGTTCAATTTTGCCGAACAATCCATATTCACGAAAATTTTGCGCTGTGTCGCATTTTCGAGTTGTGCAGCTTCACCAATATAAGCAAATATCAATTTTACTCACATAGTTGGTTGCTTTTTTTTGCACTAGCTCACTTGTACTATGGTTCGTTGTGACGATGAAATTTTTTTCTGCTTGCTTTGCTCCGATTCGACGATTCAAATATAGTAGATGCAATTTGAAAACTACGCTCACAAATGCAAATGGACTTGGTGAACAAGTATTTATGGAGATAATTTCATGTAATCGAATCTATTATTTTTGACAAATTAAAATAATAAAAAGAACACACGATGAAGCTCTTCACAGCTTTCAACCAAACTGGTAAGAAAAAAAAACACGTTGCGAGTGGTGTTTAGCGGTGCCAATGAAAGTATATAGTCAAACAGTCAGATATCATGAACTAAAAAAAATGGTATATCTGATGCTGGACGTATCTTTTTTGTACGCATTTAGCAATTCACAGCAAATTTTCCGCTGGTCACCATTTATCAAAATGTGTTCATCATTTGATTTTCTTTACAAAAACGCAATTCCTTTTCACTTCAATCGATAATTTTCTGTGATTCGATTCACAAATAAAACGAACGAATAAAATTTCATTGCCGACACTTTCACTGTCTTCGATTCCGTTCAGTGTGTTGCGCGCCGCCACACGGTCCGGAGTCGAACTACGTCGACATTTCATTGACGGCGATGGAAAAGAAGAAGAGTCCAACAGAGCGAAAAAAAAACCACAAGCAAAACTACAACACAAGTGATACAATCGCAAATTCATTGTCTTTGGTGTCGTATTTTTTGCAATAAAAATCTCACGAAATGTGATCATTGTGTGTTGATTGCGATAGAAAAAAAAGCAAACAAAATTTATGTAGAAATTCGATAAAATTGAAACCAGCGAAAATGTTTACTCTATCAAATAAATGCATTGTGAATAGTGTTAGCGTGCAGTGTAATTAGTTTAAGACGTGTTTTATTTGGTAAATTGGCATTTTTCTTGTTCATGTCTTTCATTTGTATTTGAGACGAAATCGGCGACAAATGTCTGAATCATATCTGTTTCTACTTAATTATTGAGGCAAAGTTCATTTTTTTCCAATGGATTAGAAGTTTTATCTTCTCCGTTTGGTTAATGGTGTATTGAAATGCGGAAGAAAAAGTGAAAATCTATTGAAACTCAAAAGAGTTATTGATCGGAATCAAGTGAATGGGACTGTGTGTACGAATGAACGTATGTTTTTTCTCTGCTCTCGACTCTCTGTGCAGCGGCTGGTGCAATGCCGTGCCATTCCGATTCGCTACAAATTTTTTTGTTTCATGTTTTTCTGTGTCTGAACATAATCAGAATGATGGACAATGAATGCGCCGTGCGCGCGACACTCCGTACTTGTATGCTGTTGTAGTAGTGGCCAGTAAAAATGTGTGTCAGTTTGCATTGGAATCGGTTGATTGAAACCAATTAATAAGCTATGGTTGTTGTTGTTGTTGTTGCTGGAATGTGCGGTGAAGGTAGCGATGAGATAGACGGAACGATGTGCACGGCATAGCACAGCATACCAGCGTAACTGAGATGGCATTCACTTGTCGTACACTTTGCATCTCAATTCATGCGAAAGATTCAACGATCGCTTTATAGCAGCCTCAGATGATTTCCATTTGTTATTCAATTACTCATCAATTTTTTGTTGTTGTTTTCTTTTCATATATGGCATCGCATTGCAAACACGCGCGTCGCTCATTCCTACTGCAAATCATAGCATTTTTAATCAATGTTCACGCCTATGGCGTTCGTTCGATCACTCATGAATATTGACAACTATTTTTTGATGTTTATCGAACGCTATCGTTCATGTGAGACTGATTTTTTTTTATTGAGAGGAGGGAAAATTCAATGGAATTAGAGAAATTGTTGAAGAAAGACACACGACAAATTGTCATGGTTTTTCTGACGGTGTTAGTTGGAAATGGAATTTTTCGGTGAAAACATATCGGTGTTTCGAATAAAAATGACGATTTTACAAAAATTTTGAGAAAAAAGGAGTCTTTTTGAGTGAAATTAACATATCAAATAGTTAATAAACCAAATTTATTGAAGTGGAAAATTCGATTGTACCGAAAAAGGAAGTGTTTCATGGAATCAAACAACAGTTCGATCAAAGTTCAAAATATCAAACAAAAAACTAGCCTAAGGAAAATCTTCGGAATTTGAAAGTCCTCCGAGGAAATGTTGAAAAAGTGAAAAGTCGTTGAAAAATATTGGTCACAAGTCTATGGTCAATGCAGCATTCCGAATAAAAAAAATCCAATAAAGTGATTCCCCAAAAAAACCTGAACAATTCAAAGCCATTTAAAAGTGATCGTGTTGTTCCCTACAAAACTCACATAAAAATTCACCAAAAAAGAGAAGAAAGCAACGCACCAAGCCCCAAGTGTGTGATAACAATTCTGAGTATTCGTTCGACAACAACAAAAACAAAAACTCGTCTTTGTGTGTAATAAATTCAGTTTTGTTTTATCAACATAAACAAACAAACCAAATCGTCGTCATCGTCGTCGTTGCCTTGAGATGGGTTATTTGCATATGAATAGCGTCTTATCGACGAATGTTGTTTCAATGAGCGAATGTGATTCAGTCGTTGATTATTTACGCATAATTTGGTTTCTGTTCTATTGTGCGAAATTTCCGATCCACCAAAGTGAAATTTACTCGAACAATGGCTTTAAAAAGTAGTTTGAATTAGTTTCCGGGCGAGCAGACTCTTTCTAAACCGCAAGAAAAGCAGAGGAAAAGAATTCGTTGTGTATGGTGTGTGAATTAAGTGCGGTAGCCAAGTGTGTAATTGGTTTGTACAAAGTGCTGGTGCGTGAACTGAATATTTTCATCCAGTTGCTTGATGCTTGGTTTCTTCGTTCTTGTATTGTTGGTTCGTGTTGTTTTTTTCATTGGATGAGCGCATTTTTATCATGTCTACTGTTAGTGAGGAGAGAAATGAGAGAGCAACATATTTGGCGCAGCTCAATTATCTGCATACAAATCATATCTGTTCTATTCGCTCGGTGCGCATTCGCATTTCCCTGCAATGAAGTTGTTCAATGATACCGCACAACACCTCTATAATTATCAACAATTTCTCAATACATTTTTTTTTCTCTTCGCTCGCTGTTGATGCGGATGGGAAATTCAAGCAAGAAGAAAAAATATTCCACTTTTACTTTTGATACAAAATGATAATCGTGGGAAGTTATGTGATTTGCACACAGAATGAGGTTTATCGTGGAATGGCAACGATCCACCGTTCAAGCACTGTTAGATCATTAATGTTGCGTAGACTTATCAACACAGACGTTAAATTGCTTAAAATAGTTCGCTATTGTTGTTTTTTCTTTCAAAATTTTGTTTTCTTTTAGAATTCGTTCGTTTTTATTTGTGTTGATAGATTTTTAAATGCAAATCGTGTTTTTAGACACACAAAAAATACAACCAAAATAAGAAATTTAAACAAACAAAAGATACAGAATACAGACATTTGATTCAATCTTTTTTTTAAACCGAAAGTCGCGTGTTTTTCGGCTAATCGAGTATGCCATGTGAGTCATTTTGGATTTTTGTTATGTTTTTTTGTGACTTGAGGCTTATTTTGTTGACACTCGAAGATATTTATCGTTCCTAAACAACCAATTTTGCCCTTTTGTGACTTTAATTGTCATTATTATTGGATGGAAATAGAAAAAAAAAACGAAGAAAGAAGAGGGAGAAAGAGAAAAGAAGAGAAAAAGCAAAAATAGAGGGAAAGACAAAAAAGACAATGAGAAAAAAGCGAAAAAGCCAAATAGAAAGAAAATTGATTAAACCCGTTGAGAATTCACAGTTGATTAGCTCTTTTGAGGTTTCATATTGGATTTCATCAACGATGTTGGTCATTTAAATCGAATCAAAAGTGGAAATCTGGTTCACATGCTTCTACAGAAAGTTAAAATTAGATTATTCATTTGTTTTGTTGTTTTGTTTAAAGCAAATTGAATTATTATGCACTGATTTCATATGCAAATTGAATTAGACATTTTTCTTCGAATCTGTAAATTGAATTAAATGTTTTGGAAGGGAAATATTTCAAGATAAAAAGAGTAAGAAAGAAAATGAATCTCTAAATGCAAGCAGTAAGAAACTCGGCCAATTTCAAGCGGGCAACACTTTCGGTCATTATATGAGGCTGTGAGAATGAAAATGGCAATACAGGAATAGACATTCTGAAGCGCATCAAGAAAAAAAAAATTCACAAAAATGAATCATGAGTTCTGAATACGCAAAAGTGAACCATGAACCTCCTATGCTGCCCATGTAAATTCATGTTTCACTTTTGCATATTCAGAACTCATGATTCATTTTTGTGAATTTTTTTTCTTGATGCGTTTCAGAATGTTTATTCCTGTATTGCCATTTTCATTCTCACAGCCTCATATCTCTTTCGGTTTATAGCCGTTTCTGCGTCATTAGACCACGTGGAAATGTGTTATCGTGTTTTTTCCGGTCAAAAATTTGTTGCTCGACCGAAAAATTGGTTCAACATGAAATTCCGAGAATTTTTTTTAGGGAATTCAAGCATTGAAACATATTCATTCCGTTTATCAAATTAATGTTCTGTTTTTTTAACCCCGTTAGCTCTGAAGCTCTCCCACACTGCAATTCCAATGAGACTAGATTGTATTCTAATCCCACGTTCACCGCGATAGTCTCGATCATTAAACGTAAAACCAACAACGCCACACATTTTGACGGCAACGTTTGGAACTACATTGATGGGTGTATTCAATGTAGTGTCAAATAAAGTCGTCATTGTGTTTTGTGGTGAAATAATAATAATATTTGAATTTTAAATAAATAAATATGTTTCGATTCTGCCAAATAAAATTGTGCAAATATGCCGCTGACACACAAGACACAAGAATTGCTTCTTTTCCCGATTAAACCCGTATTTAAAAAAAATGTTTTTCTTCCATTTTCAATTGAGTTGTATGAGAGAACATTACGGTTTTATATGATATATATTGGAGTTTACATAATTGAAAGAAAAACATAAAATGTTAGATGTCAATGTATTAGTATCCCATTTATGATGTAAAAGTGACAGGAAAATATTCTCGATCCCATTTGCGGTGTAATTTTGCTATTAATTTTTGATTCAATCAATTTTTAACGATTATCTCTCTCTATTTCCCATTGTTATAGATTGTATTTTTCATCTGGGTATTCTGTACCACGAATTGGTCAACATTTAAATGTGATTGTGACGTAAAATAACACTCGAACCTCTGCAACTGAAACGATATTGAGAGATTGTTGGTGTGAATCTCTTGGCGATAGGAAGAAAAATCGATATTAAAAATAAGTTCCACAACGAATGCGTAAACGATGAGTTGGCTGCGCTCCAGTCCGTTGCGACAGAGTTTCACGCGAACGACTCGCAGTCGATCCATCGACGCAACAAACACGGAATGCGATCCAAAGGCGTGCTATGACAGTTTCTGCAAGCATTGGCAACAGATCTATGAAATTATTCTGCGGGCAGAAGTGAGTACTTCAATTTATTGAAATGATCATGATCAGCGGATCAATGGATAAAAACTCAAGTTTCATTGAACCAATTTTTTATTCTGTTTTGGAACCAAATGAAAATGAATGAATTTTTTAATATTTCAGCAGAGTTCTAATGGCCAAACAAGCCATGATGATGTACTTGGCGTTGTCAATCACATGGATCACATGGTCACGCTTTTGCTTTTGGAATTGCATAATTGCAATAAATATCCGCCGCCAGCATCGCAGGCCGCCCCACCAGCACCTTGTCTAGAGTATTTGCTAAGTGAAAATTTGCTCGATAAACTCTACGAATGGGGCAGAACGACCGAAAGGTATCACAAACTTTTTCGCAATTCAAATTTAATCGTCTAGAGAGCAAATAACCAAAGTCTTTCTTTTACAGATATTCGGATGCGGTTCGTTTGGAGCAATTGAAATTATATGAACAGTTAGTCACACATTCTCGTCACCAATTGTTACTAGTTCATGAATCATTTTTGCGTCCACTGCTGAAAATTCTAACTTCGAGCCTCGGCGTGAAGTATCCGACCGATGTCGAAAAGCGGCTCGTCATTTTACTGAATCAATTGTGTGTGGTTTTGATGCAGAATGTCAATTTGCTGGACCTGTTTTTCTGTTCAACATCATTGCATCAACAAGAGAGCGATGAAACAAAGTTAGTAAACTAACTATTTGCGAGTCACAACTAAATTTCGTCAGATTTTTGGTTCTAATTCATATTCTCTTCTTTCAATTCAGCTTCATCATATTCTCTCTGTTGCTGCCATACGTTCACAGCGAAGGATCGCTTGGTCATCAGGCCCGCGACGCGCTTCTGTTGTGCATGTCACTTTCGCAGAAAAACTCAAATGTCGGCACATACATAGCCAAATACTCATCGATGTGCCCAGTGCTTGTAACTGGATTGGGTGGCCTTTATTCATCGCTACCCAACAGCTTTGACATCGGCCAAAGTGACTGGTATCGAATCACACCGGACGATGTGGCCGATATACCAAAACTCACTCTCTTCATGAATTGCCTCGAATTCTGTAATGCTGTCGTTCAAGTTGCTCACGATCTGATCAAGCAACAACTCCTTGACTTCATGTACCAAGGTTTCATCGTGCCCATTCTTGGACCAGCGCTACTTCAGGTAACACCCTTTGCCTTGTATGAAACTCCACACTGCATTTCAATGGCTAAACTTCCATCATTCAGCACAATCTCAAATGGTTTCTGTAGCATTATTCACAAAGAAAAAAATCACAATTCATTTTTGGAACAAGTTTTTATTCATTCTTCGACATTTTTATGTTAATTTCACTCAAAACACTTTTTGTGTTTTTCATCAACATATTTTCATGATTTTTTTTTTTTAGAAAATTTCGAAAATCCTTTCTCAAATTAAACTAAAGCCGGTTTTTATGAATCGATCAATTTAAAAACAAAAAACGTAGAAAAAAATTCCAGTTCGAACTAAAGAGAAATAATGCTATGGATCCATTTCGATGAATTTTCTTATGTTACCTGTTAATCTTCTATTGGGTTTCCTTGGTCTGTATGTTAATGTCTAAATTGTTGGGCCGTCGGCTATTTAACGCGCCTGAGGATTCGCTTCATGTGTACCGAAGCTGCAGAGATTCAACGTGAATAAAATCATCTTACCATTTGTAAAATTTTGTGTCTGCATGCAATGCCACGCTCGCTAGCCCATTTCTATCGGTTCACTGAACTTCTCTTCTAACTAACAAAGCGCTTTTCGTGATACTACTAACTTATTTGTTGGGCATTTTGAATTACGATTACTTTTTTCCTAAATTTTGGGATTTTTCAAAGGTTTTTTTTTAATCAGACGGTATCTTGCTTTTTCTGGTCTTTTTTCTTTAATTTTTATCTTTGGATAATAGTTTCGGTCATTAAATTGCTTGCGATGATTTACATTGATTTGTTTTTGGCTTAATAACTTCATTCTAGAAAAAAAATACACTGCACATTTGTTTGGGAATTTTTATTGAGCTTTTTTTTTTGATATTTCATCGATTGCAATTTTTTTTTCTAAATTTTCATACCAAATTTCATCAAAGCAAATAATCAACCAAATTTATAATTTCCTGGCCCATAATTTTGTACAATATTTAAATTTTGAATGAACAATTTTTTTTGATTAGGTCTGTTTTGTTTGAATATCTTGTAAAAAAAAATCACAAAATTTCGATCAACCGAATTAAGGTCAAAGTATTGAAAATGAGGCCATTATTTATTGTTTTAATTTTTTTTCGTCGCATTTTTTTATTTGTTGAGTTTTTATCATTTTTCAGAATGTCTATAAATTTTCTTAAATTTATTTTCGAATTCTGCCATCACGATTCATGATTTATTGCTTAAGAAAATCAAATTTTCTTCGTATTCCAAAAAAAAGAATAATTTTCACAAAAAATTGAATGAAGTAAATTTTCGAATTTTTTATTTAGTGGTGTTTCATTCAATATTAATTTTAGCTTCAAATTGTAAAATTATTTGTCTAAATTCACATTTTGCCAATAAAAATTATTGGCGCAGTTTTCGGTGAAGAAAGAAATATTTCTGGCAATTATTCATTTTTTTTACTTTCCAATTCTTACACTGCTTGAATCATTCTTCTAAACCACTAAATTGCACAGTTTTTCAAAATGCAACACAAAAATTTACAAATGTCTAATTCGAACCACACCACACTACCAAACGGGGGAAAGTAAAAAAATCACCGAAATCAGAAAACACTCTGTTTGAATCAAAAGCCCAAGAATTAGCGTTAACATATTGAGTGAAATCCGATTGCAGGTTTTCAAAGGAGCCAACCACTTTCAGACAAACAATGCATCACAAATTGCGGCAATGGCATACCTTGATCTGATACTACGGTCCGTTACTGAGCCGGCTTTGCTGAAAAATTTCGTGCAATTTTTACTGGACGAAACGAAATTTGATGGTGATCGAATTTTGGATGTGCTCGTGGAACGATTGCTGTCGAATGACAATCGGGTGAGTAGAAGAAAAACCAAAAAAAAATTGTTGAAAGAGAAAAAAAATTTGTTAAAAAAAGGGATAAAAATACCAAACAAAAACATTCAAACATTTTTTTTTACTCTTTATTCTAGCTCTGCATCGTGACGCTCTCGCTCTTCGATACACTGTTGAGTTTGTACTGTGAGGATATAATGTTGGAGTTGTTGTTAAAGTATTTGTTACCAGGTCGTCACATACCAATTTTGCATCGTCACAAAATCAACAAAATCGATCCATATTCGACGGCTGTTGAGTTTTTCTTTGATCTATCGCCGGAAATAATGCGGCAACCAAGTGAATCGATGGCCCATCAGCAAATTCAGCCGATCAGTAAAACAATTGGTGCGAATTGGAATCATTATGGCCTCCATACGGGCGATTCACTGTATTCAAACTACCATGCATACCTGTGTGATGCTCGACAACGGATTAATCACTGTAAATCGGCGTGTAACAATTGGTCGAATTCGTACCGTTACCAAAAACACCCAGCAAATAAGAAGAATGAACGTTCGCTGGAACTAATCAAAAGTCTATTGAGTGAACTTGGCTATGAATCGAATGGCCATAGCATCGATGTGACCATTGATAAAGGCACCAAGCAATTAGATAGTTTGCAATCACTCGGCGAAAGTAGTGGATATGAAAGCCTGAGATATCGATTCGAAGAGGATGATACCACATCGACAACGAATGGATCGAATACGATTTCATCCTCGCCGCCAACTGAAGCAAATAACTTAGAGAGCATCGACTCAGACGGATGCATTAAACGAAAGTACGAAACATGGAAATTGTCGAGTAGACGCCCAGAACCTGTGATCGATTTAGACTTCACCGAAGATCTATTTACACAAGGGACCATTTCTTTGGGTAAGAAATTCGGAGCTTGGGTTTGAAAATTGATTTTGTTTGACGATTTAAATTTTCGTAGATTTTTTGAAAGAAAAATTGCTTTTCAACTCCGTTATTTGCTCTTCTTCTTTGGCAGGTCCCTTTTTAAGTGCACTTCTGCGGAAACTGCAAACGTTTACCAGTAATGGAATTTATGTGAACTTGCATCTGACTGGATTAATATCGCGTTTGGCATGGTATCCACTGCCATTAATCCATTCGATCTTGCTGCGCCCAGATATCCCAACGACATCCGACACGCCATCGTTGCATCAAGTTTTAAAAATTCTAAAGCAACAAATTGATGCCGAATTGCCAGTGTGTGAAGATTCCTTGGAGCACATCGATGCCGGACGAACGACGCTCATTGAACGAGAGTGTCGGTTGGTTAATGCACGAAATAATACGTTTGAAATTACCAAAAACCCAGGACCAAATGGGGTTAAATATCCACAAACGACCAATACGTCATCGACAACACCGCCACTACTTACACCCAGCTCATCTTATGATCCATTCAAACGAGCCGAAAACAAACGGAAAAGCATCACAACTTCATTCAAAGACATCTTCCGAAGACCATCCAGCGGTCATAGCAACAGCACCAACAGTAGCGGAGGTAAGACACTTCTGGTACCATGTTTAATGGGAATTTTCGGATTTTCAGAGTGAAACAAGTAGATCGCCAGTCGCGTGTGTGAGTGTGTGCACTTTTAGTAGAAATGACAAGAAGGAGAAATAATATGTTGCGAAATTTTTAGCCGATGTGTTTTTTTCAATTAGGGAAAAACGATTTGAAAACTCGAAATCAGAATCAAAATAAAACAAATTCAGGATAAAAAGTAAAAACAAATCTGGTCATAGAAAAAACTTTTTTTTGGCATCAATTTTAGGCTAAATATAGAGATTCGCTTCAAGTAAGACAAAAACACCATATTTGTGGCATAGAATTTCATATGCTCGGTATAAAACTCGAAATTCTTTGCATACAATCAGGCTTTTTCATACGAAACTTATTCAATTTTGCTCATTTAACTAAATTCAACTATGCTCCAACTAACTTCTAAAAAAAATCAAAAAAAAAAAATCGACTAACGATTCCGTTTCAGTCAATCAATCTAATTTAAGTATAACCATCAACGATCGATATTGCTTGTTTTACGTCTAACAACAGCTCATCAACATTTTATCACATACCATTCGTGACTAACCGTCCTAGTTTCATAAATTGTCCCAAATTACATTCAAGTCATTAAGTCTTCGGCTCAATCAGCAAATGTTATTTTCGACGTACACAAAACCGAAACCATTTCATGTGATTGTTGTCGGCATTCAATTCATCGTCATTGAAAAGTTCTATCGAAAAAAAAATGCTTTTACATTTGGCTTCAACAACAACAACAACAAATTTAAATATTCCGTATTTTTTATTGTCATTCTTATCAGGTTTGTCGCAAATTCTAGAATTCTTCACCGGTAAATATCATTTGCTTTAATTGTTCTCGTTTACTTTCAATTTCAATGGGAAAATGTGTTTTTTTTTTATTGGTGTCGGTGTCTGTCCTTGCATGTGCTACTGTTGATATTTTTGTTTTTATCAATCACTTCTAACACCTGGGCTTTGGTTAATTGGTGTTGTTTTGCATGCTCGCTTTTTGTACTAACCTCGTGTCTTGCATGATTCATTCTCATTTAATTCGATTTGGTTCAGCCTATTCGTCGTTATCAATTATTGCTGACCTTTTAAGTTGTGTATTAAAAAAGTAGTTAGATTTGATTCAAATATTGTTTTATTGTCAATAAATCAATAAATTATTGATCATATTTTTGGAAAAAAGGGTTTCATGGGAATAGGCATCGTGATTCAATCAAAAGATTTTCTTATGGATTTTTCCAACGATTTTTTCTCTATTTGGTTTCTCTTCAATTTATTTCTTCAATCAAAGCAAACTGAAGGAAATTCCGATTGAAGTTTGAAGGAAAATTTTGGAGAAAGAATGAAAAAATGAAAAAATAAAAGTAAAAAATGAAGAAAAAAAAAAAACATCCAAACCAACAACCATTCCCATGAAAACTCAATCGTAAAATTTGGCTTTTAGCATGTTTTCGTAGTGTTTCTCATTCCAGTCAAACGACAAAGCAAATGCTAACGTATTCATTCGCACATTTCAGGCTCAACCGTACGTGAATTGTCTCCGTCGCCTGGGCACATGTCCTATGATTCGATGTCAAATGACAGTTCAACCTACTCGTCGATTGATGCAATATCGAGTTCAACGTCAACAGTTGCGGTGACCATTACCAATAATAAGCGAACGCGTGATTTGGCACTGTGTGCTGTGCTATTAGACGAATGGCTCAAGGAATTGGCGGCAATTTCGCAAGAACAAAGCATTGTTTTGCTCACCGATACCTTTATCAATCACTTCTAAATCATTACGTTCAACGCATCAATTAAACGCACAAAACACACTGCTGGAACTATTTAGAGACAACTAAATGCATTTTTTGTACATAAAACCGAATTGCATTGATAGTATGTCCATTTCTAGTTTGGAATCGACATTGTGTCTATCGGCCACTAGATGGTGCGCAACACACTCCGTTGAATGCATGTACTACGAAGAACAGAAAGAGACGAAGACATCTGTTTGATTTAGTATTACGGTGAAAGGCCAAACACCGTTCGGCGCCGTTCTCATTAGTGCTCAAATAGAAAAGAGATCTTTTTTTGTCTAGTTTGTAAGCGATTTTATTCTGTGTTTATTGTTTATGTACAAAAACACTTACAAATGTATAGATATTTCTATGCTTGAACGATATTTCTATGACGTCAACGCGATTTTTTTTTCTATTTTCATTTTTTGTAATCGATTAAGTGAATTTTTTCCCTTTTTAATCGCATGTTTTTTACAATTCACTTTATTTTTGTTCATGAACTGCAGAGTTTCATCGGATCCTAGCGATTTTTAGCTGTAGGAAAAAGACAATTGTATGCAATGGTCTTGATAAGGTGTGGAGAGAAAAAGAACAGTCCAAAATATCTTGTTATTGTACAAATGGAGATTAATAAATGAAAGAGAGAAAATAAACACTATTTTGGGTTTAATAGTGCAGCTTTGAATGAGGTTCATAAAAAAAAAACACTTTGACATGTGACACTGGTTCACATTGTGTGAAAGTACACCATCTTTTTCTTATGAAATCCATTTCTTCGGACAATTTTCGGCTAGACTTAAGAAAATATTTCGTGGAATTACAATGAGGTAGGTAATAAAAATGAGATCTATATGTCCTTGTGAAATAAAAACACCACCGTCTTTTCGATTTTCCTCGATTCGATTCTAGTTTGGATCCATATTTTGATGCACAACTGTTGCATTTCTAAGGAATGGATTAATTTAAGTAATATTTCCAAAAATTGCATCGATTAGATTTTAACATATAGAAACATGTGATTTTCTCGGGTATTTACGATTTAAAATCACCGCCCATTCCTTTTTTTCCTTTGAAACTTGGATGGAGTTTTCTGTATTCTAAAGTTTGAAATAACAAATATTCGACTATAAAGGTAGATGAAAAGAAAAATGACAATCAGTTGCATTTCAACATTTGAACTCAAGTCTTGAATAAAGGTTTGACACATATCATATCGATATCAATAATTGCAGCCAAGATCTAACGCGAATTTCATATAAATGTCAACAAATGGTTCGTTTTTTTCATTTTTAGCTTTAATTTCATACTATTATTTTCTCAATTTTCTGATATTTACTACAAGGTATATTAATAACAGATATGGCTGATTTTTGAGAGTGTCCAGACAATCGGTCCACATTCGAACCACATTAACCGATTGATAAGCGAAAAGTACAACAGTTCTAAACGTATGAACAAATTTCTTTTCATGATAGAGAGCAAGTGTTTGTGTTTTGGATGTCATCAATGGCTGCTGCTTCGGTTGCGACTACAACTTGAAGGTGATAACGATGCGTTTCTCAGTAGGCTAATCAAAGTGGAAATCAGAATAAATGATCAGCTAAGGTGTGCGTGTGTCACAATGCTGTGTAATGAATGTGAGGGCCTCACTTGTGAGGCTCACATCGTGAGCATTCTGAATGGATACGGGAGAAAACATTCTCCGAAAAAGGTACTTACACTTGTCGAATGAGTGGTGTCGATGAATCTTCGTCAATGTGCTCGGAAATGAAGCGTCTGAAAATATATTGCAAAACAATACGTAACAATTGAGAGATTGAACGAAAGAGACAATGAACAATATTCATTAAAAATTGACTTGAAAATTGCATGGAAAAACATACGGTTTTCTGCTGGAAGCGCATCCCTTGCAATCGTCGCAATGGATAAGAAATTAGCCAGTCAATGTAATCATTTGAGAACTCGTTCAACAGATGACGGCGGATAGCTTCACGTTTTCTCTTCAAATAGTTCCTCTTTTGGCGTTGAACGACGTAGCCTTGCTGGTACAATCGCTTCACAGCATTTCGAATTTTAAACAGTCGACCTCTCTGTGCATTTAGTCAATTAGTTTCAATTTGTGCAATTTTCTCAAAGAAGAAAACTCGTTCTTTTTCTTACCATTAGAATGACACGTCGTTTCTGATATTTCATTCGAAAATCGATGGTACGGAAAAATCCATTGAATTTTATTGGCACAAAAAATTTGAGAAACTGAAAATATATGATTTTTCGAGAGTAAAAATATATGAAATTGCAAAACTGACTAAATAAACATAAATTATCTTACATCTTCCGGAAATTCGGCACATCTTGCAACTTTGTCGCAAATACCACACTGAAGCAGTCGCTGATTTCGATTAATCAGCTTACATACTGAAAGTAAACAAGAACATAAAGTGGTAACAACAAGATCAAGAATTAAGACACGGTTTTGAGCTGAATCATCAGAATTCTCGTCATAACGATGAAAATATGATGATTTTGACTCTCTTTTTTTTAATGTTGTTTGGCATTTTGAAAAGCGATAACACATCGAACAATTATTGAACAAGAAAACAAAAAATAATATACGAAAAACCAAAACCTTTTGGAAGGCACTTTTGACAGAAAATGTGATAACACTGCAGTGCATACAGTCGTGAATTGCTGGATAGACACTGAAAGCAGTAATTGCAACAAATATGCTCAAATTTTGATAGAAATGCTAATCTCCTGCGATCGTCTGCCATATTGAATACGTACTGAATTAATTGCGCGAACGGCTCGCATTCAATGTCACAGTTTGAACGGTGAGTCACAGTGTTTGACACTTCAAAAGTGTTGACGAAAAAAATCTAAGTGTTGACAAGGAAGAGAGTTGCGTTTTATTTACAGTTTTCGCACTACCACTTTGAAGTGAAAGAGATATTACACACGTATTGACTATACCACTGAATCGCTTGGTCTCTTGTTGCTTGCTGCCGTTGAGAGTGAACGGAATGAAGAGAGAAATGGAGAGTTAACGAGAAGAGAGAATGGAAGAGTGAAAGGGATAATGTTGAATGCGTTAATTGTTCAGAATGACTCAAGTTTCGAATTGATTAGTACAGTATTGGACTGTTGAAAGATTGCAACAGATGAAATTTTGAAGTGAGATATTCTCAACTTTGTTGAAGTATTTATTCGAACAAGTCCGAATTTCCTCATAAAACACACTCAATATTATAGCGACATCTATTATTAAAATAGCTTGTAGTAAATGCATTTATAGCATTTCCCTGTAGTTGCGATGTTTCCTATTAAGTTCCCTTGTAGTACTGACACATTCATGTTTGACACTTGTTAACTACATACCACAGGGGAATTTAATAGGTAACATCGCAACTACAGTGAAATGCTATGAATGCGTTTACTACAAGCTATTTTAATAATAGATGTCGCTATAATATTGAGTGTGTATACATCTTCCAATACATTTATCAGTTTTGCGATTCTCTGACGTCTATCAAATTCCAAATGTTGCCGCGGAACAAAGCCTTCAAATACCTTCGAAAGCCATTCCGAAAAGTCAAATCGGTGGAATTTTTCTGTTGTTATTTGGAAAAGAATTTAACACCGTTCAATATTTTGTTCCCGAACGTTCAATCGTTCAAAATGGATTGCTGTAAAGTTACCGACTTTCGATGTATCGAACAGCATTTTGGTCATTTGGAAAATCTTCAGCTGAGCACGTCCAGAGAAAATATTCACACAGTTTTATTATTGAATCCAAATCTAAAGTATTTTTCCACCAGATTTATTTGTGACATGCAATTGCTAGAAAATATTTCCAAATTGAAATCTCTTGAGAGCCTGGATATTGTTTGCAACAGCGATGCATTTGCTCATTTTAATGGATCAGCGGTAAATTTTGATAATGTAAAAAAGTTTAAGCTTGAATTTTCACACTCGAAAAGACTTCTTTCAAAAATCCCACTTATTTTCAATCAAATGGAAGAATTTTCTACCAATCATCGGTTGAATTCACAGTTTTATGAATTCATAGCAAAACATCCCGGCATCATGAAATTGAATCTCCCGTCGTCAAGCAGCTCAGCAGAAAGTGTAGATGAGAAACAATTTGATTTTTTGAAAACAATGCACTCACTGCGAGAAATCAACTTGTGTCGATACGCATTTTCAGTTAATCAAGCCATTCGAATTTTTGATGGAATTCAAAAATTGAACAAGTTTTGCTTTAGCATGAAAATCGATGATAAATTCACAGATTTAGTCAAACGATCGAGAGACGATTGGTCGGTGAGGAAAGGAAATTGTATTTTTCATCAATTTTACGTGGAGCTAAAACGTAATAATTAAGACGATTAAATTAATTTCTCTACAAAAAAATTCACAGTTTGAAATCAAACACTGTCTTTTAGAATCAGTTTAGGATGTTCATTTTTATTTTTCTTCTTTTTTTATTCTTCTTTTAATATTCGATCATTTTGAACGATTTTCTAGAGTAAATAAATAAATTAAAAGTTCAACAAATTAGAATCATGTTTTCTTCAGATATTTAAAACAAATATTGTGGGTATTTATATTTATGGTTCATTTTTAACACAAAAAGGAGCAGATAATTGAACACTTGACTTGAACCATTCCTTTTGTATCAAAAACAAAGATCACACTTTGCGGAGAAGAAAAATCCCGAAATCCACCGAAAAAAAAACAGACTAATCAGCAAATCTCAATAGCTAAGTATCACACTCATAACCTGAATGTTTGAAACCGATTCTCATAAAAAATGTCCCAAAAGAAATGTTCATTTTTTTTTTGCAAGACGTATGAATATTCATCACATTTTTCTGAAGAAGAGCTTAATAAAATATTTAAGAAGAATTCAATGATGTTTAGGGCTTACGCTGCAAGTAGTTTTCAGCTAGTAGTTTAGTAGTTTAGTAGTAGTACAGCTAGACATATTTTGTTGAACAGGTGATTGGCGCGCCTGGGATTAATAATTTGAGATTATCTCATTAGGAAGTGTGCCTCTACAAAGTGTGGCTCTATAAAGTTCGAGCGCCACTATAGTATCTATTCCAATGTATTGTTGGAAGATTTCAAAACCAGTTTGCAGTTGTTGCGATCGTTTGGCCATTTGATTTCGAACTCGGAAATTGGTGAAGATGAGGATTCAAATGAATTATGCCGAATGCATCGAGCAATGTACAGATATCTGTTCAGGTACGTTAATGACTATTGTTCGAGGTATGTGACGAATGTTACATTCGTGATGATACCAAAGAATGCATTAGGGGTGCTTCGAAAGCCGTTCTATCGAGCAAAGACTGTCAATCTCTTCGTTGTTATTTTAGTGAAAAAATGACTTCATTCGAAACGCTGTTTCCAAATGTGCTGTGCTCTGTAAATTGATCTCTTTTCGAATAAGCGGAACAAATGAGTCCGACTTCCAATCCAACGAGTATTATCATCATGAACGAGTACTGAAAACATTTAAATAAGTTTTTCTTGCATATAAGACTTCTGTTGCACACTGGCTCCATTGGCTTCATTACAGTATGGTGCATAGTAAACATAAAAACAACTCACTTGAAATTTAGTAAACTTATTTAATTTCCCAAATAAAGACAAAATCTTTAATTATTCAAAAACTGAAGGAAATTAAATGGCAAAATATGAACTAAGTCCAAGAGCTTGTCTCTTCACAAATAAAACTAATCGATTTCTTCATCATTTCCAATGGCGAAAGATTGATTGAGATGTGTCTATCTGTCAATTCGTAATCTTGACAAGCACTGAAGTCATAGGTTCTGACACCAAAAATTTCAGGGGGGGGTCAAACCAAAAATTCCTTTGGGGGTCAAAAAAATCAATTCTATCTAGTGTTAATGTTCCCTTCGCAGCAAAATTGTGGAGCAAAAAAAAATGGTCCGAAAATGGCAATGAGTCCGAAAAAATCGTTGGGGGTCAAATTTTGCCAGGGGGGGGTCAGGATCAACGAGATCAGACTATGTCAGAACCTATGACTGAAGTCTTTTTTTACGAAACGTAGCTTTATCGTGCGTGTCTCTGTGCAATACGAAGGAGATCTGAGATAACTTATCACTGATAACCATGACAAGCAATGTAAAACACTTCAACCGTTTTTATTTATAAATGATTCACTTGTTTCTACCACTATAAACGTCAGCGATCAACATCAACAGAGACACTATAGCACATAGCATTAAACGCACTATTGCTTCACTCTTTGTACACACTTTGACATCACTTATGCTTTGGCGCGCGTCGTACGTTTTTCAAACGTTTATGTTTGATTCAAGTATTTCACCGATTTCACCGAATTTTCTTACTCAATATCAATATATTCATCCTTACTTGGAAGTTTTTTTTTATTGCAATGATGTTTTAAAATATGATTTGTCGAGAAATATTTTTTTTTTTTCAATTTCCAAAATTAAATGAAATTAAAACACATAGCATGAAACGTATTCATAGTAGAAATGCATATGTATTAGTTTGTACTTATTCATTATAATGTATTTAGATAGGACGCTAGCGCGGCCTGACTTGTTTATACCGTCATTTCGTCAAGTGAAAGCAGACAGCTACAACTGATTAAAAAAGGGGATTGACCACATCAAAAACCTGAAAATTGAGATAATAATTAAAAAATGGTGCAAAAATAGAACAAAAAAAGAAGTATTCGATTACTTTATCAGTTTATTATTTCGTATAAGCACACATGATCTACTTGTTTGTTCCTTCATAAAATCCTCTTAGTCTTACAGAGATTCAATTCTATCAAAGAAACCGTTAGTACCGCTGTCTTCGTGCAGGCAGCGTTGGGGTATTGCGAGGTTCTATTAAATTTTTTCCACGGTTTGATGTTCTAAAATTGTCATAATGTGGAAGAATTGGCTGAAGACCTAAGTTTAAACGGTCATATTTCACCGATGGCTCGCTTGCTGGATTGATTCCATCGTAGTTTGGTGGCGCTTCGTAAGGTGTCTGTGAACTTGTATCAGACCGTTGATTGCTATTTGGTCGTTGTATTTGTTCGGCGATCCAATGAACGATATGGTCAGGAACTTGCTGAGTGGTTGGTTTATTGCTCTGTTGAGTTTTTGATGAATTTCTCCGTCGAATGATAAACCAAATCCCGGTAATAATAAGTATTAAAACGATGGCAAGAGCGAAAATTACATATTGAATCAAATAATCTTTTTCGTCACTCTCCTTTTCTTCAGTCTTTTGATCACACGGGTCTCCGATGACTTGTATTCCGCTCCATTGATGCACAAATTCTGTTGCATAATCACACGAAAGCCAATTTTTCGAAATGCCAAGACTTTCCATCATTGGAAATGTGGAATTTGACAAATTTTTCAGTTCATTCAAATCATTTCCTTGTAAGTAAAGTTGTTCTAAACTTGTGAAATTCGTCGTCAAACTGAGATTAAGTTCATTTAGATGATTGTTGGACAAATCAACTTGTAAAATTTTCTCTGGATGTTCAAATGCGTTAAAATCGAATTTTGTGAGATTTGTATGACTAAAGTTCAATCGTTTAAGATTGTTTAGCCCTTTAAACATGCTGGAGTTGATATGACTGAGCGAACTTCCGGACAAATCAAGTGAGTGAAGCTCTCCAAATCCCAAGCACTGAATGATGATTTCATTAAAATTGTCGATTTGATTACCGGCTGCACTGAAAAATGTTAGCGTATCAAAAAGTGGCATAAAATTCATGGCAAAGATCAATGTTTTTATTCGGTTATTTTCCAGATGAATCATCTCTAATAGAGCGTTGCGAGTAAATAGACCAAAGTCAAATGTCTGCAACAAATTATCACTTAAGTCGATGACCAGTAATCCGCCAAGATTCTCAAATGACGATAGCTCCAAAGAGACAATTAAATTATGAGATAGATTGACAACTTTTATGGCATCCGGTATTATGAATGATTCTTCGAAAATACTCAATAATTTATTATGTGAAAGATCAATCTCGTTGATGTTCTCCGTATAATAAAACATATCGCCGATTGCACCGATTTCATTAAAAGATGCATTCAATCTGATCAGATTTGGAAAATTGAAACTATCCGCTATTGTTGATTCGTCATGAGGTAAAATTGTATAGCCCAATGATGGTATATCCAATGAAAATATGTTCGGAAACACTTCAGCCAGACTGGCATCAAATGTCGCTGATCGACATTCATCCGTTTTTAAATATTTCACTTTCGAGCGGCTGATGTTCTTTGATTCATCCTCAAAAAGAGATGAGTAACAACTGTCTCTGACGTAACTTTCGTTGGCATTGCCGCAAATCAATCCCACCGAATCTATGCTATTGTTGATGTAATAACAATCGGTTATTTTCTGAACGAAATTTTTTGAATCAATCAACTCTTCACTTTGCTCTTGATTCGTTTCACCAGCTAACGTAAATAATACCACAGTCATGACAATAATAAACATCCGTTGATTTTTCGCAATATTCTATACTTTTAAATTTTGAATGTATGTTTGGTTGCTTTTTCGTTTCGTTTTTGTCGTTTAATTTAATTATTTTTTTGCTTTTCAATTTCCGCTGAGTCAATTTTTTTAAAAGAAAGCGATATATCCGAGAGTCAAGTTCAAAACTTCTGAATTCAAAACTGTATAAATTTTTGCTTCTTTAGCGCGTCTTCATCTCATTTTGCTTATTGACTTACTGAATTCTCGACAGAGTCTTCGCAAATCGATAAGAAAAAAAAATTCTCGTTACATTATTACGACATCCAGTGCAGTCTACTGTATAGTATAAAGAAAAACTAATGGTGATAAGTCATTACTGATAACAATGAACAACAAGAACAATTTGATGATCACAGAACAGATTTCAATAGCACAAATACTAGCACGAACCACTAGACGAACCAACAATAAAATAATAAATGGATTAGCCATAAATGTACAATTCACGAAGAAGAAAATCTCGTACGTGATGTTTGTAGAAATCTTTGAACCGAATATTCATTGATAATTATCATAAGGGCATCAAATATAAATGTTCAGAAAAAAACATTGTCTTGATAGACGGTCTACTATCATAAAAGAAAAAAAAACATCAACGATTTAAACGAATTCACTGAAGTTGACTCGTTTTCTGCAATTAATATTGTTTGCTTCAATCATTCCAACGCAGAAGTGATTTTATTGCGTAATTTAATTGTAAATACATCGTCGGGACGTTGGTAAATAACTGCTATCAGTGATAAGATATCACAATGAGATTGCGCTGCAAAATAAATTCAAAATCGTTTTCGTCCATCATTTTTGTATCCATCGTTCGAGAGATATAATCAAAGTGCATGGGCAAGAGGAGGACCTTAGACAGAAATTTATTTAGAATTCAGTTTGTACTTTTTAAGCAATGAATCATTGCCAATGATCATTTTAATTGTTATTCTTGTTCTAGTTTCTTGAAACTGTGCACTGAGTCGTTATCAATATGAAGTGGAAGAAATCGCCTCAAAGAGAATTGCTACTCTTCACAATTCGAAGCTGAATTTGGAAACACAAGTCGATTGAAAGTGAAACAGTTGCGAACGGGTTAGTGTCGATCAAAAAAATTCGGTGAACGTTTAGTTGGGATGTTTCCAAATGTGTCGGTGTTGGATATCTCATATCTGGTAATTTTTAAAGCGAACGATGTTCTCAAAATCAAACACTAATGCATAAAAATTGAATATAAGCCACAACATGTTATTAACTTTGTTCTACATATATATATCCGTGGAACCATCGCGCTTGGAATCCATCGATATATCTTACAATCACCTGCAAAGTGTTATGATCTTAAGTTCACATAATTGTCAACATTTCCGAATCTGACTACGCTTGGTATCGCAAAGAATCGATTCACTTGTGAATCAGCGACAATTGGAGTGGTATAAAACTCATCGGTGATCCATGTTATCAAAAGAGAACAGAGAATAAAGTGTTTCCAACAAGTTTTCACTATGTCATTCACTGGATTTGTTTTAATTTGTGGTGCTGGTGGGATAGCCGCAATTTTGTTTACACGACGGAAGATTTTCTTACGCAAAGAACGAGAAAGGATTAAAGAGACTCAAGAAGAACCTCAAAAGCGGCGTGAAATAGAATCAAACATGAATGAAGACATCGGAACACGAGCAAACATTCGTTCAAAACCATTTTTTTCACTCCGTTAGATTTTTTGCCATTTACACTTTGGTGTGCCTCGATTATATTCCGTTCTAAACAGGTTTTGCTCTCCAAGAATATTAAATTTGATGACGTATTTCATATTTCCGACGCAGACAATGCCATAAATGGGACTAGAGTAAACAATTCGTGCTATTTTTAAATCGAGAATGTTCGCGCATTTCCGACTCTACTCAAAGAGCGGAACAAAATTTGTTTTATTTTTCAGCTAATTGCGATGGTCAAGCGTGAACAGCTTAAATTATTGAAGAAACAAATCATCGCGGATGTCTTACAAGAGATGTTTCGAATAATAAAGATTAATTGCAGAAGGCATTCGGTGATTTAAATCAAGATTGCGATAAAAAGAAATGAAAAGTTCAGCCCAAGCCGAATGGAAAGACGCACAAAAACTATTTGATTTGTTAATATTTTTATTTATTTTTCAATTTATTGGTGAATGCATGGGTGTTGAATGTCATTCAACGCCACTAAGCTGTAGACATCTCTCTCCGGCAATACGGCAAACAACAGAACCAACACTGAACATGAAAATGTCCTTGTTCAATTGTGTTTGTTTCGTTAGTTTCAACTGTGCCGCTACGAGAGGTCACTTTTGTCGTTTCTTGTTGTTATTTTACATGTAAAATCAATGGTATTAGACGAGGATGGGTGAACGTTTGCACGTTTCGAATAAAATGCCAATCTGAACCTAAACATCGACATCAACGTCAACACCCGGTGCACTGACTTTCGTTTTGACAATTGAATTGGATTTGGTTACAACTGGAGCTGATTTCACTGTTTTAACTACGGTTCTTGTTTCAACCGGAACAGCTTCTTCTACTTCATAAACAACTGGCTCATAAAAAACTGGGTCGGCAACAACACTGGCAAATATAAAAGGGAAGATGAATCGTTTATTCCGATTTGCTTCGTTCTCCGTTTTGTCATCCGGTGGATTCGCTTCAACTGAGTGAAGTGTATTTTTTTCTTCTGTTTGTTTTTCGGGTTGCAATTCTGGCTGTGTTTTTGGCTCATTTTCACCTGGAGGGAAGGCAACAGCAACGGCCACTAATACGAACAAATATAGTATTTTCATTTTCTGCAAATGAGTGGAGAAAAAAGTTGTGCATTTTAAATTTCACTTGAAATCGACTTGATTGAAGACATTTTTAGAGATTTTTTTTTATTTTCTTTATTTTCTTATCCTTCTTGATCTATACACCTTTGTATAAATGGAGAGCGAAAAAACGACTTTTAAAGAGCAAAGAATGTTTTTATTTGCATATTTTTCCGAAGAAATGTGTTGGCCTAAAGAAATTGCACTTGTTTTTAGCAGCCTTCTAAATAAAATGCCAAAAAATAAAATGTTTTTTTCTTTCATTTTTTTTTTGTCAAACTTTGATTTGCCTAAAAAATTATCCAAATGCTGGAAAAACACTTTTTGCGCCAAATTTCGAAAGAAACAAAGTTAAATCCAATAATGTTGAACAAAAACTGAGAAGAAGAATCGCCGAAACTCACAAATTAATGTTTGATGATAAAAGTGAAACGCACGTGAAATATCACTGGAGTCAAGTAATGTCTGTATTGTGTGATGTCTTTGAATTAAGTGATTGCCAAAAGTTCTAGATTTCTTTTATATACAGCTCTAGCTCAATGATACATACCGCTAAAGTCCATTGCACAAATTCCACTACGTATGCAAAAGAAAAAAA
>NW_022595259.1:471071-505846 GCF_009176505.1 Sitodiplosis mosellana
CTGTTGGTGCCCTCTTTGGTATGTTTTAAGAACTAAGAAAGTTTCCTATCATTGGCTTTTATTCAAAGAACATTGAAGAACAAATTTAAAAAGAACGAGTGAATTTTATTTTGTTCGCAAGAGCCAATGAGTCGAATCTAAATTTTTGTTTCAAAATCAATCAAATGTGTGTCCATATAAAAAAGTATTTGAAACAAATGCAAATCCAAGCCTGCGCTCACAAAATTAATTCATTTAAATTTTCTATATAAACAAATAAAAGTCGAAAAAATAGCGCTGTTAAAAAAGCATCATGGCAATCTACGAAATTAAACCTCCAACGAAGCCCAAGTTGTTCATAAGACGGATGGCGTGTGAACAGTCGCCGTGTTTTTGTCGCAATGGGTTATCAATCAGCTTCGAATTTGGCCAATCGTTTATGAACTGTGCCAATTGTTTGCATGAAAATTGATTGTTCGAAATAGAAATTAGTTTAAGGTCCATGAATTTTGACTGGGCGAATTGGTCGACGTCTGTTAGTTCATTTCCATTTAAACGAAGTTCCATTAGCCACGATCGTACCGCAGTGAGATTTAAATCCACACTTTTCAAGTTATTGTGAGAAAGATCTATTCGCCAAAGTCGTTCAAAAGCGAAGCTGATGTGAGATAAATGGGTTCGGCTCAAATTCATATCCAAACGCGTGACATTCTCGAATGTGATATTCTCCAATCGTTGCAGAGGATTTCCAGACAAGTCAATGAAATCAATGTTTGGTCCGAATTGCTTTAACAAAGCAGAAACGTTTGCGATGTTACAGTAGGCAGCAGAGAATTGTTGCATCTCTTTCAAAACAGGTGGAAGTGATGTAAAGTTAGCCTTCTCCAAATTGTTGTAAGAAATGTCTAGTTTCTCCAAACGATAGAACGAATCAAACGGTCTGAGATCGTTGAGTGCGAGTCTTGTGTTGCTCAAATTCAGCGTACGCAAAAATTTATATTTCTCAAAAGTGCTTGCATTAATTTGACCCACATAATTTTTAGACAAATTCAATTCATAAATAAATGACCTGGGATTGTGTTGAAGATTTCCAATACGTTTTAAATTATTCCGTGAAATGTCCAGTGATTCCAAATTTCGCAATGTTTTGATAGAATTAAAATCAAAAGATGTCAACAGCCCATCATTCAAGGTAAGCTTAGTCAAATTTTCGAATCGTTCGACTGAACTGACATTCAATTTTTCAGTAAAGCGTCCGGATAATGTCAACTGCTTCAGTGATGGTGTCAAACAACGAAGCAATTCACTGATATTTTCGATGTGATTGTCGGTGAATTTGAAACTTTCTATCGCCTCAAAGCTTCCCTCATGGCAATGAAATTTCAGCTTTCCATCCGCCGTTGAAAGAATCCCTTCAATTTGTCTCTTTGTAATAATTCGAATCGATTTGCCAAGATTTTCATCCATTTCAAACGACGTGATGTAATTCCACGAGCAAACCACTGTAACTCCACGTTTTATCAGCTGTAAAAATCGTCCATCAAATTCTCTATATCGATTGTCTTCCAATCGAAGTGTCTTCAAATGTTTTGCTTTCGCAAATATATCCGGATGATCGATTTTTTCAAGAAAATTGTGAGCAAGGTCAAGGTACAACAAGCTAGGAACATCCGTTAGTTCATAGTAGTTTATCAACGATAAATTATTATAGGACAGATTCACTTGCTTCAGAGCGTCAGGCAAACCCGAAACGTGACTAAATTCGTTGTATGATAAATCGATTTCATTTAATCGTGGCATTGGGTTTTGAGTAAAAAATTCTCTCGGATTTTCCGTTAAGCGATTGTGGGATAGGTCCAATTTGACCAGTTGACCAAGAGTTTCGTTGAATGGATTCAATGACTGAAGATCGGAATAGGACAAGTCCAATGAATGGATATTTCGAAAATCATGGATGAGCACTGAAATTGTATCCTGATCACAGCCACCGATCTTCAGTTGCGTCACTTTTGATTTATCACAAGAGCTTATCGAGTATAAAGCTGATTTTGTACAATTCACAGGCCACAATTCTTGGTAATTTTCACAGTAAAACTCAACGATTTTTTGGTCGTTAGTAAGATAACCACATTTTAATTCGATTGAATCACAAACTTTGATGCAAATCAATACGAAAATGAACAAGAACTTCATTTTACAAATAATCTTCGCTTGAAGAACGTAAAAGTCAGTAGTAAATTGCTTTTGCATGGTGTCAAGTTGATTTCGTTTCACAAACTGATCGTTTCCGGATACACGAGTGATTTTGTGCAGGCAATAAGTTTTGAGAGACTTTTTGATAATTTTAGAGGCCAAACGGGAGTTTGCAAATGTGCTGATTTCTAGCTTTCATCCGGTTGAAAACATGATATAGAATTTATTTGGCAGAGAAGAAAGAGCAGCGACGTTAACATTGGCACTGCGTAGAATAATTTTTGATAAGCGAAAGAAGGGGAACTCGATATAGTTGATAGAATATGTGTTTCAACAATAGAACCGACGCAATAAAAACACACTTATTCCAAATAAAAACTACGAATTTTGGAGAATGAAATAATTTCATTACATTTGTGCTAATATAAACTGACAAAAAAAATGTGTGAAACGTTTATTCTGTTATTTGAAACTCGGAAGTTCCGATTTTTGGACATATTCTTAAAAATAACCTACTCAAAAGTCAAATGTTTTTTTGTCGGCCACATCAAAAATGCTCACAATAAATGTGTACATTGGAATGTTAAAATATTTTGCCAATAATTACACACGTTGGTTTATGTGCGCTTTACTCGTATTAACGAATGCGTGTGCGACTTCTATACAAAGTGCGAACGTCTATTTTCCCTCAATCACAAAAACAATTTCAAATCCAGATCGCGCCCTTGAGTACTGATAGTGAAAAGTCATAAGAAATTATCAAATAAACTCAAGAAAAGGACGCTTTAACGACACAACAAAAAAATCCCTGAAGATGAGACGATAAAATCATAAACTGGCCGTTTTTACATCCGTTCAAAAAAGTACAACTGTATCAATTTGAAATTGATATCGATCAGATGTGAAAAATAAATATAACAATTTTGAGTAACCAAATTCAAATCCAGCTAAATATGTTGCATTCCTGGAATCGGTGGTGATAGTTATGATGTCGACAAATAAATGTTGTTACTCAAAATAGTTCTGCATATCAATAATATGAACATGGCACATACAGTATCAGCAGCACATTGGTGAATGCTGCTGGGACTTACCATGTTATGACCAGGGCAACCGAAAATATTTACAAAAAAAGTCAAAATATTTATTTATTTATGCACGAAAAAACATCGAAATATTTACGATAAACTGAAAATAAGCTGAAAATATTTACGATAAAAATAAGTGGAAAAAACCTTATATTTTGAATATTTCTTGACATTTTCGACAGTTAAGTATTATTCGAAGTTGTTACAGAAAATGATAACGTGTTTAGCTAAATTTTCGAAAAGGAATGAACGTCGATTGTCACGCAAAACATTCTTGTTCATGGAAAATGAACGTTCGACATCACTTGACGTAATTGGAGCAAATTTGAACGCGTCTATTTCAGTCTCCAAATGAGAACGAAATTCAAAGTGTCAAATCGAGTCGTTTGAAGCAATTAGTTATTAGCGCGCGAGAACGTTATTTACATATTATTTGATGACTACACAATGTGTAGTACACATTTGCAAATGCAAGCGATCATTCGATCAGCTGATAAATAAAATTTGTAAACGTCTACACAGTAATGGATACACTGAATACTGTCGAAATAGCACATATTGCAGAATTGCAACTTTTGGTTTTGATCAACTATAAGTGAGACAATTCGAAATAATTCCATTATCTTCGATTTGCAAAGTCATGTAGAGACGTGTAAAGTGCATTTGCAATGTTTTGTCTTGAACTCATGTTCTATTGCAAAATTTATGTTACCTTCATCTAAAATATTTATCATTGCTTGAAAAATACTCAAAAATATTTCTGAAAAGACGTCAAAAACCTTAAAATATTTACGTAAAACTCAAAAATTGGGAAATATATTTATATTTATTTTCAAAAATGGCCAGAATATTTTTTATTTAATAAATAAAATAATAAATAATTCAAGAAAGGAAAGATTTGAGTTGTGATGATTTGTTTTTACATTCAAAACTTTGAAAGAGCACAAACTGTAGCAACGACTTGATTTCAACTCTTAGAGTGATCATTTCAGGAAGCAGAAAGCGATTATATGACCCGAATAATTCCACAATTCTTTGGACAAATTTAAACGCAAAATTTAAAGGAAATAAAATAGCTAGTCACCAACCGGGCTGACTACATACATGACAACACATGTGCATTTTTCAATGCCGTTTATATAGTTTATTTGTTTTACGACTGCCTAGTCAATGCTTATCAAACAAGAAGGAAACAACACAAGAAAGATTGGCAGTGCGAGAAAAACTCAAAATTTGGTGATCTTTTGTTATCACTCAACAGCACAAATACGCTCAAAAAGGTGAAAATTCGGTTGTGAGTTCAATCTTGAGTTCGTTTTTGCATATATCCAAAGTGTGCATCTAAGAAAGCATTGTCTTAAGGCAGAAAAGGCAATTCATTTTAATTTTCAAATGAAGTTATTACAAGTTATTATTTTATAATCGTATACAACACCTATGTTCCCTCAGACATGACACCACGAGCACATTTTACAGATAATTATCGATTTAGCCAGAGATTATTACGGATCGTCGGATTTTCGTCAACAGGTAATTAAAAGTCAAAATTGCATCTAATAGCTGTTGTGCACAAGGCTGACACTTTTCAGTTTTGAGAAAATGGTTTGAATCTGGCATAAACTTCGACTTCTTGGAAGCTCAGCAATGGGAGGAATATTGCCATTGCTTCAAAGGAGCTATCCTCTTTTAAAAGAATGAAATCGTCAATGTTGAATTCAGTTTCGATTCAGTTGTTAAAGTTACCGGACAGCGTCAACAGAGACAAGTAGTCGTGATTGTTAACCATCAAAAAAGTAGTTTGAGCACTGTTAGGCAATTTCTGAAGTGATATTTATATGGTAAAAAAAGTAGAATAAAAAAATCGATTAGCAAATCATAGAAAAAATGGATTCCGTTGATAATGCAAACGAAGGAAAAACAACGATGAAGCTCACCGATGTCAATATCGACTGTTTACAAAGTATTCTCATCTACTTGAATCTGCGTGATTTGTTGAACTTATCTGACACAAATAAATACGTAAAAAGTGCTGCGGATCTAGTGTTTTTACGAATTTTCGGGAAAAAAACGCTTTTTCTCCGTGTAATGTTCCCTCATTCAGATGAAATGATTGAAGTAAGCCAACAAAAGATTGAAATCAATGACTTGAAAACTTCGCTACAGTTAATGCGATGCTTTGGCGCTTTAATTTCACAATTGGAGTATGACTTTAGCATTGAATCCGTTCCAAGGCATCGAAATGAATTAGATCGTTACATAAATGATTATTGTGCGGAATCATTGATAGAAATGGAATTTTTCACCATTTCTGAAGAGGTGTTTGAAAATATAGAGAAACCGTTTTTAAATGCGAAATCAGTGCGGTTTAATTATTGCACTTTGGGTGAGTTTTTTTTTTTACTTTAGTTTTTTTCTCCGTTTTTTTTCAACTTCTAAGATTTTTCTTGGGTTTTGAAGATCTAAATAAATCCATACTTAGCCAATTATCAAAATTTGAACAATTTTTTTCTTGTTTTCAGGGAAAAAATTGAGCGATTTCAATAAATGGTTTCCGAAAATGAGTCATCTGCGGTTGTATCGTAATCTTTTAGTTGATCCGAAGTGCATAGAAGCGCATTTTCCGTATTTGGAACAACTTGAAATATGCAACAAGGAGCAACAGTTCGACGTCATGCATTTTGAAGAGCGAAACGTTGAAGAAGCAGTGCGTTTGAATCCACAACTGCAAACCATAAAGATTGGATTCGGATTTTATTCCGGAATTTTCACAAAGAATCAACGAATATCTGCAGATTTCTTGAACATTGATGATATCAAATGTTATTTTTGGAATGAATAATATTTTTTATTAAAATTAAACTTAAACGATTGATTGATTTTGGTTTTCAATTTAACATCGACTTCATTCCTTACCGTTCTTCATCATCAAGAAAATCCATCCTTTTTATTAAGATACAAAACGAATTTCCGAAAAAAATTAATCCATTTTATATGCTAAGTGCGAATTAGTAAATATTATCTTTTTAATTTTAGTGTTTTTTATTGAAAAACTCAATCTCGATTCAAAGACCAAAGACTTGGTTGTTTTCATTGATTTTAATTTTGGCAACTCAACTTCAACCAATTCTACTTCATCCCATGTTTCATTTTGCTAAATCATAATCTTTCTTCTGATGCCGAGCGAGTCTGGGCGATTTTACGATCGGTGAGTTTCTTGGAATTGTCCGAAAAATGCAGCTCAATGTCTTCCAGCGTACGATTTTCCGTTTCGGGTAAAATGTTATACATCAAAATCAAACCGCAACCAATAATGATGCAGTTAAACAATGCAACTCCCGGCATCGATAATGACGTTTCTAAATTGTAATACGATTTTGTGCTCACAAAATAAAGCAAATAGTCAAAAGCTGCTGATAAACTGACAGCTGCTCCACGTGCTCTGGAAATGTATAACAATAGGTCACAATTAGCAAATTTATCAATTTTTAATAAAAAAAAAGATGAATATTTAAAAATAAATTCTGACTTTGTGTTTTCTGAAGAAAAAAACATTGAATAAAAAAAAGAAAATGAAAAGAATAGAATAAACAGGCTCACTTTGACGGGTAAACTTCAGAAACAAATTGCCATGGCATTGAGTTGACACCGCAGCCGGCGCAGAAACCCCATACGATGAGACAAACAAACGGAATGAATGCGAGCTGCTTATTTTCGGGTGAAAATAATTTCGATAGATCAAATGAATTGTAATCGTTCGGCAGAATAATAAAACCATAAATAGAAATGATTCCGGTGCACAAGAACGCTACCAGCAACACAAATATGTACAGCTTCCGTTTGCCGGTAAATTTGATCAGAAATAAGACGAGAATGTTTGCTGCAGTGTTGACAAAACTTTGAATAGCTGCCGCACGATCAGGTGAAATCGGGCTATCGTATGCAACAAATATCCGCACAATGAAAGGCGTCATTCCTGAAAGCAACAAAGGATCATTTAACCATGAAGATCGGATATGAATGGATTTATTTGGCTCTTCAAAATCGACAAAAATCCCATTTTAAAAAGTCTGCCTTCCAAACTCACCAGTCATGCCCGAAAATTCGGCAATGATAAACATTGAAAACACGATAAACAGTGGTTTGAGCACTTGTTTTCGTTTCAATTCTTTCAGTTTCTCAACGATTGTCGGCAATGGATGCGTACAATTCAGATCTCGCTTGATACAATCATTACACGATCTCGATCGTTTGCTGTAATTTTGAAGAGCTTCGAATTCTTCGGCAACTTCTTGCGCTTTCTGCGTTTCAACCCAACCTCGAAGCCAACATAAAGCTGAAAAGGCGTCCGAAATTCGATTCTTTGATAGAAGCCATAATGGGGATTCTGGAACCTGACAAAAAAAAAAACAGAATTTCATGAGAAAACAAAATTTGTAATAAAATGTAAATTTTTCGTTAATTTTGTTTCAAATTTGTTATAATTTTGGCATATTTATCCCTCCCTTGGCTTCATACGCCCTTATTAGGAAGGTGTTAAATATGCACTATTTATACAATTGAAAGCGAAAAAAAACTTACGAAAATAAGGGCGATGGTCGTGAGAATCGGCAAACACAAACTGACTAACGCAACTGTTCGCCAGGACATCAATGTGTTTAGAACAAAGACCAGCAGCATTCCAATGGTTACGCTCACGTTAACGTACGCTATTAATACGCCACGGTATGCTGGCTCGCTGAATTGAAACAAACACACGTAAACAACAAACGATAAAGGTTAATGCAGAGAGTAAAGAATCGAAAGAGTTGAATGAATGGAGCGCATCGCACGTGTGGCTTGAAAGGCTCTCGGAAATTTGTGCCGAGAACGTCACAATTGACATCTCAATGCTTTTAGGTCATTAGAACGTCAATGCTGCTAATGACATTGACGTTTTAGGCAAAAGCAACATAGGTGATTTCCGAGAGCCTTTAGCTGTTTGTCGTTCACACGTGGAAACAAATATCTCTCTTCAAGTTATATCAAATCGAACAAAGCATAATTTAAATCTCACCAAATCTCACCAACGTATCGAACAACAGGTGAAACCATTAAACCCAGCCCAAGTCCAATTAGAATGGCAGCCACGAATATTTGAGAAACGCTACTTGCTTGCTGCATTATGAACCAGCCAATTGCTAGCACCAAATTTACAATCATCATTGTTCTTTTTGGTCCGAGAGGGTCTATGAAAAAGTCAAGTTTTTTTTTCAATTTTTCAAGAATTCTTCCAGATAAAATTTTACCGAACCTGCAAGAAACGTTGACAAAATCGATCCGATTGGCGCACATATAAATCCAACGCTACCTAAATGAAACCACAGACAAAAAACACATATAAATGAGATTATTTATTATGCACTTATGACGTTATTTGATTCAATTAAAAAAAAAAAGAGTTGTCTTTACCTAACCAAGACGCTTGTGATGGAGTGAGTGAAAGTGATTCATTTAGATTGTGTTTGTTTGGGATTCCCGTCAGTGCGGGAATTATGATACTCGCAAATACCATACAAAACCCGCAACCGATCAGTAGAACACTTTCAATGGTTGTCGCCAGAAACTACGCACACACAGAGAGAAATATTATGATGTCATTGAACACTGAACTTAATAAAATGTTAACGTTAAATTTGAAAGTGGAAAGTCTGAACTGGCGACACTAAAAACGACGCAATTGATGTTGAAATTAGCCATAATTAACGAATAATATTTCTTTTTTTTCGTCGAGTCATTTCCACTTTTCGTGACAACATTGTACAAACGCCAATTTCGAATCAATTCTGAATGTGTCTACTAGACACTGACTAGAACAAATAGCACTTTCGATCTCAAACCTGTGATAAAAATCGCTGAAATGCGCCGCATTTTTTCGCATTTTGATCTTTTTCCTCGCTGTTGGCTCCTGAATCCATTTTTTAACGATTTTTTTTTTACAGATAATCAGTATCACTTTACTATTTTATTTAAATTGTTTCTAGAATTTTATTTATTCAAAACTGAAATCACTGAAAACACACAGTTTATTTGCAGAAATGAAATTCCAATCGTAATATTCTTACGACATTAGTGTGACTGAAGAGCATCCGCTATCGTGACTGGTTTTGTACGATCGCGGCAGCAGCAGAACGTTAGTTCTCATGTTCTCAATCATATGAACGAATACTAAACAGCACAAGCACGCTACATTCCACCAAAGAACGAATACAAGTTCAGGTAGATCAAGTGATTTTGCACGATTCAACACACACGTAACATTGTTTATAAACAATGACTTATTCAACATGTGTGGGTAAAAAACTTGTTTGTTTAGATGTTTTTTTTCATACTTACACTCAAAACATAGAGCTAGAGGCTAAACAATGTTCTAAACACAGAAATCAAGAATAGCAATGGTAGACCATTACATTACACTTGTCTCTCATCATGAGTGTTCGTCATATTGAGCAGAAAATAGATGAATAAGCAAGGTATTTTCTGCTCATTTGAGTACAAAAGACACATTCTGCTCAGAGATTTTAGTAGATAAATTGAAATCAACGAAAAACCAAGAAAGATCTTCAGCTGTAAGACATTTTTGACTCAAGTTAATAAATAAAATACTCGAATTGTGTTTTGCTAAAATGCTCAGATTTGAGTGCTATGTTAAATGAAACTGTTATATGATAGGTAATGGTTCGAGTTGAGTCGAGTGATGTTATCAAAAGTGGTATACAGACTACTTCTTTATGGAAGTAAAATTTCGCTAGAATAAGATGATTAATTAAAACAAATTAGTAGGAATATTTCGAAAAAAATTCCAAAAATTTGAATCGATCAATCGCAGTTTCTTCAAAAAGTTATCATTGCACTCAATCTAAGAAAGAAATTCGTCAGAAATGTTAAATTTTCAAAGATTTCCATCCATCGAACGAACAATGTTCAAGAATGGCTCATCTTATTGCTCTTACTATTCTCGTTCTAATTGTGGTTACCAAATAAGAATTTAAATCATAAACGCGAAAATTGTCAACAAATTAATAAACTTTCTTTTTGTAAATAATGGTAAATAACACATGCTTCCACTTTTTTTTATGTAAAACACATCGTTTTGTTTAACTTTTTCTTTGTAAACATGTGTTTTAATTTAAAAAACGAGCGAAAAACTCACCTACGATTTGTTTACTACTATGAATAAAAATTAAAACGAAAACATTGCCGCCGAAGCCAGTGGGAAGAGTTACTAATGAAGAATAATGTTTTAGACAAAGTGCTTCGGTCATAACGGAACAGTGCACGTACACACCAAGCCGTCATCATTACAACAATTACCGATTTTCATAATCGAGCGTGTATCAAGCAACCCAACAAAAAAGCAGCGACTTAAACCAACGAAACAATGGGAACTCATTTCGCTTTCATTGAAATTGGTTCAACCAAATTACGAACTTTTCACTGAACATCTCAACACTACGTGCGAAAAACTTTGCAAACTTAGATCTAGTTTCGATTGGTGTACTAGTTTGATTTTTATCTTAATGAGCTCGACAACGGATTCCAATTTGGATGAAAAGCAGACGCACTTTTTTTGTAGGCTTTCCAAAGAAACATTGCGTCGGCTCAATTACAAAGTGTTTGGTAGACGCTCAGACAGGCCACTCATCAGCCATTTCAACGCTAATTGTTAATTTATGCTACAAATATGCGCCCGCTATGTTCAACCGGAATAAATGAGAAAATTGAAATTAGTGTTTGCACGTAACGAGCCCAATCGACGGAAGAGCCTATTTTACCGCCTCATCATGAATTGATTGATTGTCTTCTGAAGAAAAAGAAATGTTGTGTTATGTTGTGTTACGTATATGACGGCTTCAAGAGGCGCTTTTGACACTCATTAAATGGATTTGAATGAAAATCGGCGAGTGAATGAAAGTATCGATAAACACTTAAGAGAATGAAAATATTTATGATCGCAACAATAATTGACTCTTATTATATCGAAATATTGTGCTAATTGTGAGTCATTATTGTTTCACACAGCACGCACGCTATTGATGTCGGTATTATTGATTGTAATTGAATTGGGTATTAAATTTGCATATTAATATAGCAGCTATTGATAGACTCAATTCACTTTTTATGCGCAGTTGGAGTTCATAATTGAAACGATAACGATCGTTCTGAAATGGATTTGTTCCGTTTGGACACTTCACTTTGCAGTTGTGAGGAGTTTTAAATTTGAAATTGAAACTGATTTTGAAATTTGAAGTTGGATTTTTATTTTTACTCATTCAATTCCAAAATCATTCACAGAAATATCGACACATGATTTTATGTTTGAATTGAGTTGATAACATCAAAACTAGAGTTTCTGATTAAATTTCTTTCGACTTTGGAGCTTTGAACTTAATATCGGAATGAATTATGAACGATTCACACTTAATTGAAATTATTCTTTGCTTATTACATTTGATGACTATGAAATAAAGCTAATACGGGATTTCAAAACGGATTGGATAATGAAGAGAATGGGAAATGGATTTAGAAATATCTTTCAAACTTTGTGCATCAAGTCGAATTGATTTTCTTTTTTAAAAAAATCGAGTAAATTTAATTTGAAAAATGTATTAGAAACAGAAATAATCTCTTTAATCGAACATTTGGCTCATGTCATTTGTGTGATATCAAAGAACAAGCATACTTTGAAGTTGAAGCTCAATCAAAGTTAATGCCAACTGAAGAGCCCTCCAAAATGAAGTCAATTCGAGATAGTAGTTACCATTTGAATAAAGTCAGTTTTGCTTTCCCTCTTTATTTTGGACTTTTTCATTTTTCCTTTCATATACACTAAACGGACTTATTTCTTAAACTGAGTTGTTGAAAATAATTTCATTCCATCGCGATGTTTTGTTTTCTAAAATCTATTTTGAAAATGTTCCACATCTCATCTTAACTGAACAGACATTGTTGAGCTGAAATTGGAATACATATCTATTACACGTAATCATTTTTAGTAATGAAAGAAATAAAAAGCCGCTCTCCACTCACAGAAGCTCCATCGGCTCTTTGTTTCATTTCTGTTTAAAATACTCGTAATTTGAAGAATGAATGAAGAAACTCAAAAAAGATTTGTTGAATGAAAAATGGGATGATGAGGTTCAAAAACTCTCACTACGCGTATGAATATCTACTTGCGCTGGTGTGAGAAAGTAATGGAATTTGAAGTTGTGTGAACGATGGAAGATTTTTGGACTAAAAAATGGACTTTTTTCTATTTAAATGTTTTTTTGTTTTTTACATTCAAAACTAATTCATTTTCTTTCTTTTACCCTAAATCATAAAAGAAATTTCCATTGGATTAAATTACGATCTTAATGACTTACACCACCTGATTGTGGCTAATTACAAATGTAAATTTAATTGTTGAAGAGAGATTGACGAAAACACTTGTTGAAACATCAATCAACAATGAATCCATTGAATGATTTTAATGAATCATTTCAGGGAAAGAGGAAGTGAAGTTCTTGGGGGGAAGTTCTTTCAACGACGCGGTTCTTTTGAAGAATAGAAGGTAGTTCAGCCAAAGAAAGTGATCAATTTTATATTTAGAAGAATATTCATATTCAATTCCTGATCTTGAACTGAGTCAATTGAATGCCTTTCCCAGTAAATGTCACCTTTTACTGCGATTTCATGCATCTTTTTCCGCATTCCTCACAATGTAAATATTTCACAAATAAATTACCGTTAAACATTCTGGTAATGGTCATAAGCTGACTTTCAAATCGTGTCTGTTTCCCTTTCAATGCATTAAATCATCGAAATGTTCCGAAAAAAACAACAAAAACGAAACCGTTCCGTTCTTCTTTGTTTAAAGTTTAGTCAATCAGATACAATGGGTCAATCTGTTCCGCTAATTTTGTTTGAGTGCTCTAAAAAAATCAAATTAAAATGTAAATGAGTTTTTAAAAGTTGGTTTCTAAACGACACCGATAACATAAATGAGAGGAAGTTCGTGCAAAGGCGACCGTTTGCGACTGATGGAAAATGTGTATTAAAGTGGTTACAGTAGCTCTTGGCGAGAAAAAAGCCAGCGTGTTTAATTAAAATGACCAAAAATTGGTTCAAAAACCAAGAAGCCGAGTGACACACAGATTGAAGAGTGTGATTTGGTGTGCAGACGCGTTGAAATCACGCGCGCGCGCGCTCGACAAAGGAAAACCCACAATAACATGATAAATCGTTGAATTGGTCGTGTTTGTGTTTAAAGAGCCGCGAAAAGAGTGGTTTGTTGCACAGAATGAATTACATAAAAAAAATCGGAGCCCAACGAACGAAAAACAAAAAGTAAAAATTAATTACCTAACGTTGGGCTAGAGAGAGAATTGTTGAAGCGATTGAGATTATTTGAATGGTAAGTAACACGTTTGTGGCAGTGCTGTGTGAAACGTAGCGTGAACGAAAAGACTAGACGAATAATTTGTGTGCAAGCAAATGCTTTTCTTTTCGTCGGTTTTTTTCCGCAACGACGTGGGCCATTTTTACCTAGCGTTAAACTACAGAGACAAGAAATTTGTTGGTCAGTTGTAATTTTGTGTTGACGACTTTTTCGAACAATTGGAGCAACACTTTTTCGCGATGCATTGAATTGTTATCGCAAATGTGAACCTAATTTCTATTCATTGTGACACTAATGCCGAAGTAAAACAGTCAAAATAAGACTCTTAATGTTGATTAACAATCTATGAAAATGTTATTCGAAGCAAATTAAGTATTTTTTCCACTTCAATCTCGCTAACTTATCACAATGTCTCTGGTGGAAGTGACTTATTAGGGTTTACACGCTTCCAATATATTCAATTTTCACTCGGCCTCTCTTTTGCGCTCTTTCTTCGTGTGTTCCGTATTTTGATTCTTTATTCGAATGCATTTTGCTATTCGAATCTCCAGTGGAGCGTTGCTGAGTTTGTGAGTCGGTGTTTTTACCATTGTTTTGAGACCCGAAGCACACATTTAATTTATGTTTTTGTTCTGTTATTTTAATCAGATGCTTTCAATCGATCAACCAAAGCAATCTCACCGTCTGAATGCTTATGTAATGCGGTTGCATCGAAAGCTTCGCATTGAAAATGGTTGGGTTTTCTGTGAATGAAGCGACCAAAATTCGACGAATCACAGTACTTGATGCAAGGGGCCTGCATAGGTTCACTGCAACGGAAAATTAGAGAATTTGAGGCAGATATCGATGAACTTTGAGGCGAAAACAAATGAATTGTGTTGTTTAAGTCGAATTTTTGTTCAAATTAGAGGAGAAATTCCGTTTTTCATGAATTTTCGAAATTTTGAATGAAATTGAATTCACGAGAATGGCGTCATTGAATGAGTTTTAGCATAATTGAAAGAAAAAAGTGGAAAAAATCAAAGAAACTTGAACTTTTGAAGCCAAATCTTAGGAAAATTGGACGAAATTCGATTTTTCCCAAGAAAAACCCAAATAATTTCGAAGATTTTGAATTAAAAAAAACATTTGAAACGCTTCTTTTAACCAAAACATAACCAAAAGTCAAAAATCAAAATACAAATAGAAATTGTGTAATCAAACTGGAAGTCATTCCGCAAAGTTTAACAATCAAACCCGCACTCAACCTACAGCTTCCCGAAAATCATTCTGAAAAAATTCACTCGAATGCTGAGAAATGGCTGAAAGTGAATTTTTGTCATGCAATCGATTGCATCATCTTCGATCGACATCAGTTGTTTCTTCGTTTCGAACTTTCGTCAAAAAAAAACCGCGATCTTCTTCTCTTGATTCTTCTTTCTCCCTTTCATCGTCTCTTTGTTTTGAAAACCTCTTCCATTGGACGGGTGTCTCACTGTCTCAATGAGCTACTGACTCATTTCAAGCCATCGACCGATTTTTCACCCAGTACACAAAAAAGACCGTTCATCTTGATCAACATCTTGGTGTTCGCTAACTGTGTGTGATGCATTTAATTCCCATTAATGTTTTAATTGTACGTTTTCTTCTTGTTTTTTGTGTTCATTCGTTCGTTCGTTCGTTCGGTTGTGTGTTATAATTAATTTATTTGTGCACATTCTTCTTGTCTTCGTTAAGCGCCGAACAAATGGCGGTGAATTGTTTCTTCTGCCTCTGTTGTTGTTATTTTTGCGCGGAATGTATACGATTTGGTAATATATTTCTGAAGAAGCGACACGAAGTGTGTTATTTTACGGTTGCAGTGTAAAACTGAATTATCATTAAAAATGGTGCCATGCATGAGGCGTTGTAACAATACACCGTCCATACTGTGTGAGCATTGTGCAATGCGCCAGAAGTATTCTGTGGTGTGCGGAGAGAGCACTTTGGTGATGTTTGGGAGTTTGAAAATGAAAACACTTAAACACACACATTTAAAATGGGTTAATGAGCTGTTTGCTCGTGCAAATCCAAGGAAACGTGTCGCTTTTACTTTATTTCAAACGATTATTTCAATCAGTTCGAACGATGTCTTTAATCTTTTCAAATGGTTTTTTTCAATCACCTAAAATGATTTATGATGCGTCGTTTTTTTCATCGATTTAGAAAGCAGGAAACAATCATTGACTCCCAGATTCGATCGGGAAGCGATTCTCAATATTTTTTTTTGCAGAAAATTAACAGAGTCTTTTTTATTCTACACGAATGTCAACCTCAATTATCAAATGCGTGCGAACAAAAACTGAACAGACGTCATCGGTTACAATTCGCTTGAGGCGGTAAAGATCGTATTGCTGAAGTGCGGTTATGAGATAAGTGTCAAAGTACTCGTCATTATGCGGTTTTCTGTGTGTTCACACCATTCAGTCGGCTGTGTTATTATTGATGCTTTTTGAATATTAGGCAATATTCGATTTTGTAATTTGCTTTTATTACTTGAGAAAACAGACAAAAGGATTTGTTTTTCTTGCGGTGAAATCGTTTGAACTGATGAGTTTTTTTTTTCAAGCCTACAGTGAAAATGTTTATCGATTCACCATTTTTTACTAACTGATTTCGTAGTAGGCTTACTTCATTCGGAAATGAAATTGTTTGTTTTTGCCTCTGAAATCAAATCGTCCAAAATGTGAATGAAAATCGACAATCAAAATGTGAATGGAATGAAATGAATGAAAATGCTTCAAAATGAAATAATATAAACGAAACAATATTTTGAAGCTCTTCGAGTGTCTGTTTTCATCATTTTCTTCGTTGAGGAGCGTATGTCAAAGATCGTTGCCTCTAGCTTAACATTCAAAGCTTTAGTAAATTAACGAGAAATAAATTTAAATTAAACGGGAAAAACGCACAAATTCTCACGGGATGAAAAAAAAAATTTGAAAGGAAAGAAAAAAGACAACAAATGCTAAGAGCAGACGGAATAAGAAGAAAAATAACAAAAAATGTGCTTGTTTTCTGGTTTAATTGTGAAAAATGAACCAGGAAATGAAATAAACAGGTCAAACTCGGTGTATAAACGGAACAATATTTCATGCAAAATGTCACATTTGAATTCATTTTGCTGAAATTTCGTATTTGTTCTCATTCTTCAATATATGATCTGATAATGTTGGGAGCTATTTATTTCGATTCTAATGTTTTTTGTATGCAAATTACGATGATCGATGATCATTTGATAATGAAAACCTGAAAAATGATAAAGAAATATATCATGGTATTCATCGGCTCTTTTTGAGACATTTAATCGGATTTGTCACTAGCTTATTAAGAGACGTCTTCATTGTAGCTGCTTCTGAAAAATTATTTATTTACAACAGAAAAATCAAATCATTTTTTAATTCGAATACCAGGTTGAAACTGTAGGAATGTGCCAATTAACTAAAGTGCTCTGAAAACAAAATCAACCGTTTTGCTTTGAAGAGTCTTCTTTTATTTAGAGCATATTTTCCATTACACGACGAGTATTTATGAAGAAAATATGTAAACTCTTGTTACCCAGTCAGTTATCTAAATTTGATCTTCGATTTAATTAAAATAGAATGAATCAAAACGGAGAAATACTCCATGTATTTTGTTGATGATTGAAGCAAATTATATCAATAGCGCCGCTTAACATGATGCGACGTTTGCACGAATCAACATCTCTGTGTACAACGCACACATAGACTCTTCGCATTCACACGAACGTACACACAAAGACTTTACTTTACACAAACGTATAGTTACGGAGATTTGTGGTTGGCGGCGCTCCCAACAAAGTTTCCACAGCAGTTCTAAACGTCAAACATTGTTAAAGCATATGAGATAGCTACTGCTGGAATGAATATTAATATCGAATGAAGGAAAAAATGGAACAGAACCAAAGCAAGAAGAAGAAAAAGAAGAAGAATGAATGGATGAACGAATGAATAATGAACAACGAAGTGAAGTAGATAAAAAATGCTTGAAGCTAAATATTACTTGTTCGAATGATGTGATTTATTTCATAGATAAGAACTTAACGCCAATAAACTTTATGCGGATAACCAGCGCAAAGTTTGTGCCAGATTTATACGTGAAGATCTCGTTTAACATACTCCAAAACACTGTTCAAACTAATTTCATTCAAATATTCTATTCAATAGTTTGAAATGTGACAGAGCAAAGTACACATGATCAAAATCGATCTAATTATTTAGAAAAACAGCGATATTTTCTAATGGAAGTTCACAAATGTATCACCCCGTCGAAAACGTGTGTTGCTGATCCGGTCATATAGAGTGAATGTCCAGAACCTTTCCAACAAATTTTTAGACTGCCGCCCGTTAATTCGACCCGAACCTCTTCGTTCAGTAGCTCCCGTTGAATGCCAATGGCCACTGCAGCACAAGCACCACTGCCACAAGCTTTTGTTTCGCCAACGCCTCGTTCATAAACTCGCAAACGAATATGGCTCCGGTTCACAATCTCCATAAATCCAACATTAGCTTTCTCGGGAAATCGTTCGTGGTTTGTCAATTCTGGTCCAAGTAATGCTACCGATGCATTCTCCACGCTCTCTACTTGTATCACACAATGTGGATTGCCCATTGAGACTACTCCACACAACAGACAATGCTCTGTTGTTTTCAGAATATACTGTTTTTCTGCTTTCTGTGCCTTGAATGGAACACGGGCTGGTTCGAAAATGGGTTTGCCCATGTTAACGACCACTTGCTCATCGTCAGTGATTTCCAACACCATTCGACCATTCGTTGTACTTGCACGAATTTCACGCTTATTGGTTAGTCCTTTATGACGAACAAAGCGAGCAAAGCAACGTGCTCCATTGCCACATTGTGCCACTTCACCACCATCGGCATTAAAAATTCGATAGTGAAAATCCAGATCTCGTGACTGTGGTGATTCCACCAGCAACAGTTGATCGAAACCAATGCCAGTGTAACGATCCGCAAGCTGACGTATCACCTCGGAAGAAAGGTAGATGCTCTGCGATATGGCATCAATTACAATGAAATCATTGCCCAAACCGTGCATTTTCGAGAATTGCATTTTTATTTCGCTTGAAAATAGTAGAAATTCCCGCAACTTGATTTCAATTATAGTTATTTTAACAATTTTGATACTTTTAGCAATCAACTAGAGTTGAAAATGATTCAAAACTTTTGACTCGAAGATTAGGTTTCAATATAAATTAGCCAAGCTCTCAATTAAAACGTACACTAATATTCTGAAACTGAGCAATAGTAGAGCGCCTGTGTCAAACAGCGGACAATTCCATGCGCTGTCAACTTTTCATATTTGTCAATGACATGAAGTTGGCAGCGTATGAATTGACATTCAGAGCTCTACTGTTGTCTGATATGAAAGTCGTCTCAATTTTTTTTTTTATTTAATTGAAAATTTGAGTTATAAAAATGAAAAAAAAAAGAAACAAAATACAAAAGAAAAACCACACCGTGGCAGCATGTACATATACGACAAGCGACATCTTTTCAAATAATAATGAACTCACTCATTCACACACAATCGAGCGGTATGTGTTAAAGCAGTATAATGAGTGAGTTGAATATTACGCGAAGAGATGTCGCCTATGGTATATTGCTCTTTGCTGCCACGGTGTGAGAAAAACATTTTCCAACATTTTTTTGTTCGTTGGAACCAATCAAGTTCCACAAACATTTTTTTTTTTCGGACAAATTTACCGGTGCAGCCTGTTAGTTTGGTTATGTTTAGCGGTATTGAATGGCATCAAATGGCATTGATCGACATTTTACATTGTAATTTAATTGGAGTACAATTAGTATTTTGAAGAATCTAATTTTGGCATAAATGCCTTTTACACGTCATTCTGTCATAATTTAACTGCAATGTAAAATGTCGGAGATTGTCATTCGATTCCATTCAACACCGCTTAACGTAACCAAACTAACAGGCTGCACCGGCCAATTTTCCCGAGAAAAAAAATAGTTTGGATCTCCATGAATGAATCTCTTGCAATTTTTATTATTGTTACAATCGATTTTATTCTCCAAAAATGTTCTGTAGAACTAATCAAGTTCCACAAACATTTTTTCCCGGCAAATTTGTTTGGTGCAGCATGTTAATTTCATATCGAAATTAGAATCATTGATTGTCAAACCGATTGCTGTCAAATGGAATGATTACAACACAAATTTCAAATCCGTATATTGCATCAATGCTTAAAAGTTAGTGATTTGAATGTTTTTTTTCTATTTTCCAAATACAAATTAAAAGTTTACCAACCCAAAAAAATTGGATTAAATAAGATCGAGTATAAAAAAAGCCATTTCAACAATATAAACTAAATTTATTTTTTCTTTTATCATTTTTGGCGGTTTTCAACGAAATTTACCAAAAATCAATATTGATTTTAATTTGTTGTTAATTAAATGTTCTATTTGAATTTATTCATTAATATTTTCTGTAAGTTTCGTTTTGAATAACATTCTGTAAGGCTGAACATCTCAAATGAGTTTGAGAGCGCGAAAATTTGAACTTAAGTTTTGCCGTTAAAGATCGATGGCGCTCTACAATTTTTCACTGCGTGTTTTATATGTAATCAATGTGTCATTATATGAGTGTGAATTAAAATGTATCGGCAAGAGTTGCTAAGTTGATTTTTCACTTTAACTTTGGCACACAATTTGGATTTACTTGTCGTATAAATTAAATCTAGATTTAAATGCGTAACCGATACTTTTCCATAAGAAGAACAGACTCTGTCAAGTACAGTGATTAAATGTTTATCTGTTTCGCATTTTAAAAATCATTCAGTTAAATGTCACGAGTGCAACGACAGATAAAATAAGAATTCGTTATCGGTAATTTTGTCAATGGGTGAAATTTAATCTTGTAATGAGACTAATCATAGCTAGTTCAATACGATTAGTTGTTTACGTCTGACTCAAAAAGATACAAATTCCCTTTGTTTTGTTTTTTATTCAAAGAAATGTATTCTAGCAAATGTAAACGGCAAATATTGGAAGTCGAATTATAACACCGTTTATCATGCGCACACTACACAACAACTGCCGTCGACTATTTAAAGTGATATTCTTTCAAATTGATATCGAAAGTCGATAACTCTAATACAATTTTGATAAAATACTAATAACCAGAATTATGACGATAAGAATTTGCAGTCGTAATTTCTCGTTCTTGTAATTTTGACAATAAAATACAGGAATATTTCGAAAGCCACATTGTGTCAAATAGTAGATGACACTGTATATTGGTGCAAAAGAGGATTATAGTTGTTAAATTTTGTCATCTACAGATGACAAACACATGTGTTTCTTATGGAAATTTAATGTCTCTGCTGAGAGTTGAGCATGAAACATTTTTTTCGTATGATTTGGTTTTTTGTATTGCCTCATCTCATCATTTTTTTCGTATCTTTAACAAACTTTGAAAACCATACGAAAATGCCAATTGAACTGAGTCATGTGACTGTTGTGTGACGCCCGCAGAATGATTACGTGGAAAATGTCAACTTCTTCCAAAGAGAGCAAAAGGTGAGACAGAATGGTTTAGAACTAGCTTAAGGCATTTGAGAAGCCTTTCTAATGCGCAAGTTCATTAACCGATGCTCAGTGTATTTCTTCTTCTTCCATTGTCATTTCTTTTTTTTTCTATTGTTTTCTTTGATTTTCTCCTTTTCTTATCAACTTTTCACTTCATCAAGCACACGTCATTTATGGTGGATGGGTGCAAAAAACGCATTCATCATACTATGCCGCAAGTTATGCGATGAGTTCATCGTTGCATTCAAATGGTTTCGAATTTCGAATGCTTTCGACTTTCACAATTCCATCCATTTTGCAGTGCAGCGAATTTGAAACCATAAAACGGAATAGAGACAATTAATCGAAGCAGTGTTCATCACATGCCAAGAATTTCTTGAGAAAGAAACAACAAGAGTTCGTGTGGTTCAATGGCAAAAGTCGTCTAAATTCCAAGAACATAAATAAACCGTTGATGCTAACATCGTATCGCAAAACTGACACTGGCAATGGAGCACTGCAATCGACATACGATCTCGCATTCGACTGCAGTGCTGAACGCGAGCGTGTGCTCGCAATGAGAATTATGCAATCGCACACCAAAAATGGAATCCATATGAACGAAATTTTCTCACTGCTGCTGCCGTTGCTGCTAACAACACAATGCAAACAGAAAAAAAAATCGCATGTAACCAATAAAAATTTGTGTACATTTAACATTCCGTGATTGTGTGAAGAGCGAGTGAGCGATTTGACATTTTTGGTGCTGGCAAGAATTCGATGCGATCATCCGTAAATCGAAATAGTTCAACACGGTTTTCGCGAGATCTATTTCAAATAATATGGCAAAACGTTCACGTGGAGCTGAAAATGACTTATGCGATGTAATTTCGATAAGTTTGCTGTGTGTGTTGCAACATCTCTGAGTCAATAAACGGTTTCGGTATATCCACATGTGCCTACACTGTGGCGATATCGTCGTGACAAAAACTGTGTCAATTTTATCTGAACTCCGCTTCAATGGCAACGTAGTCAAACATTGATATTGTGGTAATGACAAATTCAAATGGTGTATTCTGTTTACAAAACCACAACCTACATTCAGTTGCAAATGACACGGGTTTTTATCGGAGGTTTTCTTTGGGACCATTGAATAGGTAGGAAGTTTCGAAAATTGATAAAACGATATCGACCATTCAGAATGATTAATGGATACATTTTTTGGTCCACATTAGGCGACATTGGATGTGACAAATGAACACAGTGAAACGAGCACAAAGTGCATTCTCGAAGGTGATTCAAGTGAGATTTGCTACTAAATTTTGGCAATTTGTTTATGATTCGAGGGATATCTTCCATTTTGATCAAATGAACATTTCGATTTTTCTGCCTTTTTATTAATCAAAGATTGAAAAACCTCCAATTTTTCGCTGTCATCATTTTCTCCTTTGAAGGGATGAAAAAACCGGAGATAAAACGCGACGGAAAATCGAGATAAAACCAAAAAAAAAGTTAAAGAGAAATAAGAAATACATAGGCAAAACCCTTTCACGAATTCAAAGTTCATCAAAAAACAAAATCAATTTATCAAATTTTGTTTAATCATCCTCCAAATCCAATGGCAGCACCGAACAATTTTCCAATAGCAATGATCGGGCTCAATCAACCCAATTGATTAAACATTTCAATTAAAAATTTCGCACGTTTTGTATTAGGCTTCGGCAATGTGAGTGCTCAACTGCTCATGCGCATTTGCGCTGCATAATTTCTGGCTGACACACATTCGTCTGTCTGCTTCTCGCGAGATTTGGGTTCGTGCACGAGTTTGTTTGGCATATTATATCATTTCACTTGTCGTTGTTTTTTATTTCGTTTTGAAAATCCGTTTCGCTAATTGAAATCGCGCACACGCGTGTGTAACAATGGATTTGTAGCCGGGGCGCAACAATGGACTCATTCAGTTACAGTAAATAAAACATATCGCGGTTCGGAAATTATTTTCTGTGGGAGCGAGAGACAAGTGCAAAGTTGAAATAGCAAATGCCCAAATCTGTCTGGGGCCGAGCAATTAAATTATGCGCTCGTTTGTGCTCGCACAACGGTTCAAAATTCGAAACAATTTTGGCTGCGTCACACTTAGCAATTTTTTCATTCGTTGCATTTCGAACATACCGGCGGCGGAAACATTGTGCAAACGTAGAAAAATGAAATGAAAAGAGAGCGAATAAAACAAATCGACCCATTCTGAAATCGCGGTTCATTCCAACGCGCACATTTCGTGTGAATATTATGACGTTGCAAGCGTTTTGCTTCCATTATTACCGTTTTTATTGCCGCTGTGTGAGACTGGTCGAATGGAGTGTGCGATTCCAACACATCAGACAACGAACATGCACCCAAATTACCACTAAATACCGCCACCGATGTTATAATCCATTTCAGCTTTTGTCTTTTGTCGAGCGTGCAACATTTCAGAACCGAATCTCACTTGCGCGAGTGCAACAAGTGCGAAATGTTTTGTTTTCTGATGAATAAATTTTGAAACGCATAATTGGTCGTAACGATTTCCTCGTTAAAAAAAAAGCGCGAAAATTTCGAAGCAAATGTGGTCGGTTTTTCTGGATTGACGAACAAAGTTCACGTGAGCTTTGAACGATTTCTTTAGTTAGAGTTAATGGAATTTTGCTATTTTTGTTGGAGATTTTTTTTCGTCTTTGAAACGATGACTTTTCATGTTCTGAATATGATTTTTCATATGAAAATCACTTTTTCTGCGCTCGAGAGTAGAACATGCTCAACTGTTCTGCAGATCGTTAGGTTTTGAAGTGAAGGCTGAAACTATTTTCATTTCACGAAAAAAATTAATGCGATATTTCTATTTGTTAAGTAATAAATAACGAAATTTTTCTGCCCAAAAAGTGTTTTTCTTCTGATTTAAACGGAACATTTTTCATTTTTAACTGGAAACATTGAAATATCTATCTTTTGAATAGAAAATATATTCGTCCAAAAATCGTATGCTTTAACTGTACATTTCTCTTTGATAATAAGGCAAATAAAATCATCCAAACCAACAATCTGTTTCGCCATTCGACTCAATTTATCAAATGTGATTAAGAAATCGGCTTGAAACCACGAAAAATCTGAAAAATTCCATTCAAAATACATTCGATGAAAATATCCGGCGATTCATTCAAATGAAGCTCATTTCCTTTGCAGCGTCACTCAATGAAAAAACGAAGAAAACCAAAAACACACGAAAATGCACTGTCGACATAGTAAATTTGCGTCGATATTGCAATAAAATCGTGTCCTCAAGTGGCAAAGTGTGCTGAATTTCATACCGACTCGCCTGGTGTGGAATGTCAAAAATTCCGTTGTTCCAAAGAAGAAGCAAAGCGCTTCGCTCGAACAAGTGATGAGTATTTGGTAACTCGGCTCATCACATGATCAACAATTCTCGGCTATTTAAAATGTGTGAAATGGCGAACATAACATTGGCTGCGCTGTGATAAATGGCTGCGAAGCACAAAACAATGGATCGCGAATACGGTGGGCAGAAAACGGTATACAATTCAATTAAATCGAAATATTGAAACATTATTGTTATTGCTGTGTGATGCGCTTAAACGGCATCATCATTTCGATGGAAAAAAAATCTTCGCTGAAAGTTCCATAAACGGATTTGCGTGCCCGATGTTCGCTCGTTCGCTCCCACTCTCTGGCTTGAGCGTTCCGCAGCACGGAAACTTTTTCGGCAAACAGTCGTTGGTATTGCACTTTTGCACCATTGTTTTACGGTTGTCCGCGCGCGTATGCGCTCACTCATTCGCTATTCTTTCGTCGTCTTTCGCTATTTTGACTATTTTTTGCCTCGTTTTGCGCATTTATTTCGTTCGCGTCTGGGCGCTTTGCGGTCGATCGCATCCGTTGTTTGTTTACTTTGTGCGAACCGAGAGGTGTGTGTGTGTGTGTGTGTGTTGAATGCTGGGCCCTAGCACAACCGCTGAAATGATCATCAGTTTTTCGTAGATCTTCGATCTGATCAAACGTGCAATTTACACTCCGTGCTCGGTTCAGATTGATCCAAGTGAGTTTCGCGTACCGTGTGTTCTCGCTCTTAATTTCTCAACATTCGTGAATTGTGCATGTGTGAGTGAGTGTGTGTAAAAAATTTGCCCAATTTTGAACGCGCGTTCTAATTTTCCCTTGCAACAGAGTGAAACACTAACTTTTTCTATTTCGCAAAGTGTGGTAAAGTGAAAACTATTTGACGCAAAACAAAGCGTCTCTTTTTCCAGAAATTTACTTTTCAGAAACGGTTTCAACATTTTCAAGTGTTCTTGTCGCCGCCACGACGATGAAATTGATCACCTTTTTGAGTTATTTTTTTTTTTCTTTTCACCTTCGTTCGGGTGATCTTTTTCTGTTTGGCAATGGATCTTGATGGTTTTTACAATGAAAATCTCCGTCGGAGATCTAAAGAAAGTTACATAAGACAATGGAGTGATTTGATACTCTAGACAGATTTACTCGCTATTTACCGTCTTCATAGACTTTTTTTTTAAACGAAGTCAAAACTGACTGAACTCGTTTCATAACAACACATTTGCTTTATGCAAACAGGAATTCTTTTGAATATTGCGTTTCGGATTTTTTTTCCTTCAAACAAAATAACGTGCAATATAAATCGACAAAGATGTGTTTGTTGCAAGTTCTTACATTTGATCTTTTTAGTCAAATTGATAATTTTCGATTATTATTTCAAAAAAATATCTTCTTTTTTTTTGGTTAAATTGCTGATTTTTAGAAGAAACTTTTCCGATATTGATGTTTCTGCATTTTTCATACACTTTTTGAAGATCACAATATTTTTCATTGTTGGACAATTTTGTCTCGGTAAAGTTTTGTTTTTGAATTCAAAAAAATTAATGCTCGAAGATGAAATTTACCGTTTTTTTTCTATCTTAAAGTTGCAAAATTTGCAAAGTTTTGGATTAAAACCAATTTGATTGAAAACTTAAAAATAAAAAAATCGACTCGCCCATCAATATTCTATGAGTGTTCGCAAAAAGGGATTTTCCGGATCGAAGAATCGCAAAAAGTGAAGTTTTAAATACATGTCTTGCCTTCAGAAAGGTCGATAGAATTTGATATAAATTGAAAATATCACTTTTATTCGAAGAATTTTCTTTATTGAAGAAAAAATATTCAAATTAAAAATCACGAAAATTGGTTGAAAGTCTTCAATTTGAAAAAAAAAAATCGTTGAAACGAACTAAAGGAAATTGGAGAAAAATCGTGATTTGGTTGCATTAAGAAAATTCATTTGATTTCATTCAAAGTCTGAAAGCTGGTCATTTTAGCAGCGAATTCATTTGCGTGGTAATTTCTCAATTAATGCGCGTTCATTTGACCGTTTCAAGAGTGTCTGTGTCAAAACGTCGTTTCTCACCGTTATAACTCACCCACATAAAACGTTTAGCAAATCCCCATCATAAATCAGCGTGCAATGCATTTTTCGTTCAATTTTTATGATCCTGTTAACATTTGCGACCTTTAATTTAATGTAATCGGTTCAGCAGAGGTTCTGTTTGAAGAAGAAGCCGCTTGGTTTGTCTATGCAACAGCGAAAAAAAGGCGAGTTGAAATATGTGTTACTTCACACCTTTTGTGTTTTACACAATGTGCAATAAAAGTCTAAGAATAGTAATTATTAGTATTCTTCGCCATTTATCCAATTTTATGCTTAGCTCAAGCGTTAAAACGCGATTTATAAATGAATGAATAAAATCAATAATGCTTTGAAAACAAAATAAAAAACGGGATCTAATCGTTGGCGCTAATTAAAAGGTGAAACCGATAAAATCGTTGAAAGAATGTTCAATTAATCAAATAAAAGCGAAAAAAAAATTGAAATTTTCTAAAAGGTTGCATTTCCTTTGATCGAAAGTGTGTTTAATCAACGATGTATATCGCTTGGCAATTAATGTATAGTAAAGAGCAATCAATGCTAAAGTGTTGAATCTGCTGATGATTTGGCGTATTTCTTCTGTGCAGAACCTGGACTCTGTGCAATTGCGATTGTTCCGTGGCATTTTAGCATCGTCTTGAAAGTGATTTCGGTTTTAAATTACAATGAAGCCAAAGCGATTAAAACAGCAGAAACTCTCGTCACATCTGTTTATTTTTTCTTAACTCGTTGCCTTTGACTTTTTCACACATTGCGCGCTCCATCAATTTTACCATTTACGGTGTCGTCGACGTCACCGTCGTTGAGAATGTGCGCATTCTTGTGGCATATGCCATTCGAGTGCATTGTTCGACCCGGGCAAAATTTAATGAAATCGGTTCAAGTAATGCGAAACGAACGCTGCCTGTACTAAGAGTTGAACGAAAAGAAAAATTCGCGCTGATTCATGAGTATTGCGTGTCGAATGCGAATTCCGTCTACCAAATTGCCACATTAAATCAAATAACGTTACCTTCAATGGCATAGCTGTACTGCTGAACGGATGACAGATAACGATGGCCATCGTCACTGCATGCTATCCCGAATCCAGACTGCGGGTGTCTCAATCCATGCAAGACCCACTTAAAACGTTTTATGAGCGCCATACCGCGGTGACACAAAGCCAACCGACCGACCGACCGATCGAAATTAAATCTGATTAACGTATTATTTTCAATAAATGCATACATGACGAGACAGTCACATGACACAGTCCTCCGCACAATTGTTCAACGATGAAAAAAATCGCAGAAAACTTCTGAACCAGTATTTTCCTTTGTGATATACCATTGTATATGAATGGATTTCTTTGTCCGTCGATGAGGTTTAAATGAACAAACACAAAAGCCATTTGGTATGATAATTTTTTCAGCGTCTTTTTCACTTCTCTCTTTCGCTGTGTACAGCTCGTAAATTACGCTTAGGATAGGTTAGTTATATCGCTGTTCACACGACTCTTGTTTACTCAAATGAAACTGAGATTCGAACGTATTCTGGACTATTTCGGCCGGAATTTAATGGGCCTTGTACGATTTTTGTTCGTAAACAAACTAAATTGCCATTCTAGACTGTAGATGACTCAAAACGATGGAATTCGGTGTTTGAACTAATTGCATGTTCAAGTGGGACATGACAGTTTTCATTAAATTTCTGTGTGAATGCGTGAATGGCTTGACGGTCATTAATTAATTCCGATCAAAATATCAATTATTTTCATGAATTCTGTGGATAGTTTCGATTTTTCTACTTTTCTCTTTTCCTGGCGAGTTTTCAGCGGTTTTTTTTTCTTCGTACAAACGATGCAGAAAGAAGAAAGATTTTTCTTTGAAATTTTAGAGATCATTCTGAACAGTCTTCAGATTCTGAACACTGTTTTCATCCAAATTGTTATTTTTCAATCAATTTATGCATTGAATCCGGCGAGCTATCGGATGTTTTGATAAAAATCGATCATATTTCCCATCTACTTAATTTACGTAAGTGAATGAACTTTCCAAACTTTATGATGTGCATCATTTAATTCTTTTTTTTTTTACATTTCTCATTCACTTTTGAAGTTTTTTTTATTAACTTTTTACGTAAAATATTCTTCTTCGTCTCGGAACGAGACACTCGCTTGCCAAAATTTCATAGTTTGGTTGATTTTATCCCGCTTCTTGCATAAAATTAATTTATGCATGCAAAATGACTTTTATTTCTATTATGGTGAATGAAATCAGTTACATTTGGACTTCAGCTTGATCAAGTCATTTGCGTCGAAGTTTTTTCGTCTATATTTTTGACTATCGCTTTTGTTTCATAAGCGCCAGATTGCTGATCGAGTTTCATTTTTTTTTTGCTTTTTTGATAGTCAACTAGACGATATTTGTTTGGAATATATATGTAAAAATGTCGACTTTGTTTTTATCTAATACTTCGTTCAAACTGCTGACGTTGTTTTAGTTTTTTTGCTAAATTCAGCATATCTTTTTACTTTGATATGTGCGCCGAAGTCAATTTCCCTTTTACATCGATTTAAAGGAGTTTCATAAATTAAGTGAAGAATTTTGCATTTCCCATAGAGATATAATACAAACATACAATAATTGCCATAAACACCAAACTCCGTTCATTTGTTTCATTCAGAACATGGGTTTTTGCGACTATTTTTAATGCGCTCGATGACATTTCGGGTGCGCGAGATTTGAAGATCGATTGATGAAATCTTGTTTTAAGGCGTGACAAATGATATAAATCGACTTTTAAATTCTTAAAGCATTCGAGTCGCCACGAAATGACTCGTCGCAAACACGACTGGAGATTGGCGGTAATAAACTCATATCGAATTGGAATTACTAATTCGATTATTGTTACTCTTCAGTCTAAAATGTTTAGAAGTGAAGAGTGAATTTTCACTATCCAATGGATAGTATCCATAGAAAAGACGTTCTGAAAAAGAATGCCCTTTAAAAATGTTCAAAAATCGATCTTTAAATTTTAAACTCTTTTCAAGAGAAAAAAACACTCACTTTTAGCAAGCTTATTTAAATGGAAAAAACCCAAAAGCAAAGAGCTATTTCTGTCTGAGCAGCTGTTACCGCGCTCATCTAAAACCGTTGGAAGCAACCGGCTCCAGAAGGCAATGAAACTTTCAACTTTTTACACACTCTGATGACTTTGGCCATTTCCGTCTATTTTACGCTTTTTAATTGCTTGTATCAATTGTTTTATGTTTTTTTAAATTGCGAATTTTACCGCTTAATTTCAAGACGAGAAGTTCACTTTGAGATGTCTCCCACAGCCAGAGAGAAAGGTGATTTAATAATGTGTAGTGAATCTCATTGCGCAACAAGAATTTCCGGAATAAGAGACTGTTTTCATCGCTTCATTGGACGTTTTCCAGTTTTCAGCAAAGAGAAGATTTCAACTTCCGAATTGAACCTTCGAAAAACAATGTCGATCAATTCTTCGGTCAGTTTTTTCTTTCTCAAAATAGAAATCGAAACAAGAACTTAAAAAAAATAACGAGAAATTTGGTGTTTTTTCCACTCTTCTTTTAAATTAGAGAATTGAAACCATTAAAATATGAAGAATATAACAAAAAAAGCAGCAATGATAATGATTAGTATCAGATTATACAATCTTCTTAAATAATAAAAATGTATCAAAAAAAGGAAACAACAGTAAAAATTAGAACAGAACGAAAGAAGATAAAAAACTAACCAATAAAAAAAACTAGTCAATAAAACAGAAAAATGACAAAGAACCAGACACATTTAAACGGAAAAATTCTTTAGAAATTTCAAGAAGACAAAACATTCTCTAAACTCGACCGATTTCATTCGAATTTTGATACAATTCAACGAAATTCCGCTCAGTTCCACTTTCAATCTCAATTCGCGCTATTAAAAAAAAAACTCATAACACCTGAGAACGATGTAATTCAAAATCTATGTCGTACCTCATCTAACCCGGTAATTGTATGTCGAAATCTTGCACTTGCTTTCTCGTTTGATCTGTGAGCTGGAGAAATATCGGGCCGATTAGTTCAGCAATATGTGTGAAATCAAATAAAACGATCACGAGAGTGTGAGCCCAGTTCAGTTCAGTTATGCAAGAATTGGTATTGACTGAAGTAAACACACGCCTATCCGTTGGCCAAGAAATAATCTAAATCAAACAAAACTATGTAAACTGAAACCGACGATGCCGACGTTAGTTGGTTCGTCGTGTTAATTGAAATCTTTTGGATCATCTGTCAATCAGTTCTTACAACTAGCAAGGGAATTGCTACACTGCGTGTAAAATCGGTTGCTCTAAACCATCGTCTTTTTTACTTCAATCCATTGACTTTTTCTTTCTTTTTTGCTCTAAATTGTCGATTTTTTCTAGCCATCGAATGTTTCCATCTCCTCTTAAAATTGTACAGTGCTCCCCTCTTCCCTCCGCTCGATAGACTATTTCACGTGGGTATTTCTCAACGCAAATATTTTCGGTGTTCATTTATTTTCAGTAAACATCTTTCGCAATGTTTCGCACTAACGACACATCGTTATTAAAAACCGTGTGTCGTACGCACTTCATGTGATCGATTGTTATTGAAGCGCAACAATTAAAGTCACTTACGAAGCAAATATAAACATGAGCAAGATGTCGATACATTGCATAATGCGTTGGTTTATGAGCATGCGTGGCGAGCAAACACGCCAAGAATGGGCGAACCTTCATCAACAAATTAGCGCTCAATCTAATTATCGCGCGTATTATTTTCCATAGAAGATGTGCTGTTTCCGAAGAAAAAGAAGAGAAAAACTTTCGATTTTGTTCGCTTCTCGTTGCACGCGCATGTGAAAAATTTTCACTTCCTCTTCTGTCTTTACCGCACATCAAACAAAAGCGATGCGTATATTGAACAGTTGTTACGCTTTTTATGCGAACATTGAAGATCCATTACACGCACTTATTATTTATCACTATCATAATTTCTTTTGTACTCTCTCTTACAATTCGACGTGTGCCTATGAAATTAGCCTCAATTAGCCTCATCGACGCTGTTGCTTTTTTCTACAATTCGATTTCGCATCATTTTTTTTATTTGTTACTAATTTTCTCTGCGCACAATAAAAACACATTATTCAGCATCGCAAATGAATTACATAAACGGAAAAAATTGTAATTTCAACGGCCAGTACGGGATTCGCTAGTTTTCTGTGTCATTGAAACAAAAATTGAGCGCTGTGTGTTTTTTTCGCATTTCGAAGAACTGTAATTTTTGTGTTTCTATATTCGATGTGATAAACTGTTTATTTTTCGCACTGAGCCAACGGGCAAGTGATTAATTAGCAAATTGCAACGAGCTAGCACGAATACAACGAAATTGACTCACGTGCCTGATTAGAATCCGGAAAGCGGCAATTAAAACGCTAAACGCTCGTAAATCTTCTTCGCCTTGGATTCGCCCAGTTTTGTTTTCGTGTGAGCTGTTCTTGAATTGAGATTGAGTTTCTTATTTTTGAGTTCAGTTTTAACGCGATTTTGTTCACTGTAATAACGGTCCTATCTTTAGAACGGAAACCACACGGTTGGAACCGGTTCGACGGTGGCGTTTCAACTTGAAGAATTTGAAATCTTCACGACGTTTTTTTTTTCGCCCATATAGATGGTTGATTTGGCGAACTATCGGCATTTGCTTTGGTTTTTTCTTCTTCAAAAAGCAATACTATCGTGCTTTTGCTCTGATAAATTTGACTGAAACCCGCCTATAAATCTATTCGCCAAAAAAAGCATTAAATTTTTCAAATATCCCTGTTCTGATAATTTTTTTCTTGATTCTTCCCAAATTCTATGGATTAAGACTTTCGGTTTCATTTTGGTGTCGAATCAGCACTTCATTCTTCATTTCATCATTGCCGAAATTGTGTAACACCCGTTGATCACATGTTTTTGGCTTGATTCATTTCACTTTTTTTGTGTGTTGCTTAATTCGTTGGCTCGTCTTTTGTTACGTGCCGCTCTCTATGTGGGTGATTCATATGTTCCATACTAAATTCACCGGCGCAATTTACTAGCTCATTTCCATAATTTGCGATGGTTTTGTTTTGCACCGACCGACCCACTTCCACAGAAGAACACCAAAACCGACACACCAACGAATTTAAATCATCACTTTTTATGAAGACACAAACCACGGGAAAATACATCAATTACAATGTTTTCACTTGTTGTTTCTGGGAGATTTGGCGTGTTGTTTTCTTCTTTTTCTTAGAAACCACGTAATTTCTTCCGCATTGTTGAGATTCTTTGGAAGTAGACACGCGAGTCACACTGTGTCGTCCAAAACAGGTATTGTTGACTGGGATGCTGTTTCTTGCGTTTTTTTTTTGTCATTTTGTGTCTTCTCGATTGTTTGTCATTTCTGCTTTTATCCAAATTAAAGTACGTGGATGTAAGTTATAAATGTGGGAATTGTTGTTACCTGATTGAAACGAAGAATTTGGTTGAGACAACCGTATTGTGACAAGATTTTTGGCACATATTTCGTTGGCGAAAGAGAGAAAATGCTAATTGAGGACAAATTAATGGGCCCAGGATATTCTAATGAGTCAATTTGAAATCATTAGTCGTTGTTACTTTGTTTTAAAAAATGTTTATAACAATTTTCGCCACTTATAAGCAGATTAACGTCACAGCAAACGCATTCGCAAATTGTTGCGTTACTCTTTTATGAACGTCAATTTTTTTCAATAAAATGAATGAACTTTTTGGGTAAAGTGAAGAACTCCCCGTTCAAATCACGAATTTCTCATTTATAAAGTCAAGAACTTTTTTGTAAGCTGTGATTCGTGATGATGATCATCCTTAATTATAATCAATTTGCAGCATTTAGCACGATGAAACGATTGTAGACGGATGATTTGCAAAAAATTTTGCTTTTAAGAGACAATCAAAGAGTCAACGAGGCTGAAAAGTTGAATGAAATGATTCAATTTTTCTTCTGAAGATCGAAGATAAAATTAAAAAGAAGAGACAATTGAACGAGGACGAAAAAATCTTTTATTGAAGTAAAGCATGACAGAGTGACGTCAATTTTGATAAAAATGAGCGCATTAATCGACAAAAACCTTTAGTCGTTATTTTAGAATCGTATCGTTTTTGGTTTAAAATACAATGATTTTATTGAATGAATTGAAGAAGTTTTCAATAAAATTTCAGGATTAAATACAATTTATCGACTGCAAACTGCAATAATAATCCGAGATAATCGAGAAAAAAAAATCAAAAGCAATTATTTGTTTTGGCACCTCCGTCCCATTTTGTGGTAGATTTATGGATATTTTACGTAAATTAACACATTTATTCAAGTAAAGAAAGTAAAAAATGAATTTTTGGTGATAAGAACGAATATTTTGAATGTTTCAACTGTCGATTTACGCGTTTTATCCGGAATTCACACTTAATTTGAACGGGATGAACATTTTACTTTTCCGTACACAACGTGTCAAGGGAAAGTATAGGAATTGGTCCCGAAAACTTTTTTCGCAAAATTAGCTTAGATCATCATAAAAACTCATGAAACGCGTAGAAAACCACTTTTTGAGACACTTTTCCGTTCGTGTGCCGTCGTTGTCATTGTCGTCGTTGTCGTCGTTGTCGTAGCTGTTCGTAAACACGATAACTCAAAAAATAATTGAGATAATCAAAATCTAAAATGCCAAAAGTTTTGTATCCGAAAAACTTAGTTTAAGTTCGAAGATGAGCCATTTTCGATTTGATCCTGGGGTACTTGCCCTAAGAAAAACCTCAAAAAATGATACTTTTGTTTGGGAGGTACCTGTAAATCGACTCCGAGTGGCTTCAAACTTTCTGCAATTTCATTTTTTGAGAGAAAAATGAGATTCTGAAAGTTTGAAACCAATCGGAATCGATTTACGGGTACCTCCCATACAAATTTTTTGAAATTTTGACTAAAATTACCGATTTTTGGATAGTTTTGTATGGGAGGTACCCGTTAATCGATTCTGATT
>NW_022595259.1:510846-575168 GCF_009176505.1 Sitodiplosis mosellana
ATTTTGCCATTAATTTGAGATAAATCCCAAAGTTTCAGTTCTGCATTCAATCTGAATTTAATGTAATTTTGCAAGCTCAAAAACGTTTAAGTTGGATTCATTGATGGATCAAAATGACTGATCATCTTAAAGCAACATTGAAATGACCGAAATATGAAAAAAAAACTTGCTGTTGAGCATCTAAAATCAACATTGAATTATGTTTCCTTTTTCTCATTTGAAAAATCTATTTATAAACCGAAGTTGAAAAAATCGATTTTTCGCCGCAGGGCGCCAAAATCCCTCGTTCATCATCGATTTAATCGATCGAAAAATTAAAAAATCAAACAAATATCATATTTCGGCACAAACACCGCTTCACTAATAGATATGTGAATCGCTCCTCACCGCATCATCAATCAACATGTTTAAATCAAATTTTTCGGTTGTTGCTTCCAACCATTAACAATTCAATTGGATTATCTTTCAATCAAATTGTTTTTTTTTCTTTCTTGTTCAAATAAGCATCCAAATAATGTGAGCTTCGAGCTAAAGCTGTGGTTGTGATTTCACAACGGTATTGTTTGAAATGCGACATTTCACGTGATTAATTAGAGCCAATTAATCGATTGTTTTGTTGCACACGAAAAGCAAATCACGATGATCTGTTGCTTTGGACTTGCGCGATTATCACAAAAAACAACAGTCGTTACATATGTGAATCCATTTCATTGTTTTCAAAATTAGGCTTATTCAACTTCTAATACTTGCTCAACGCTGATCATGGGAAATGAACGCATTTGAATAACGTTTCGAATACAATTTCTGAAGATGAGTTTTAACAAACAAATTTTGACTGGAAAAAAGTCTTTCAACGAAAAAGATCAGAAAATTGAATTTATTCACGCAATTTATCATAGTTTTAAATTCAAAATGTCATTGAGACTGACCGTTTGTATCAATCTCGAAGTAATTTCAATCGGAAGCTGCTTTTTGTTGTATTTTGTTCATTTTATCAGCTTAAGAAAGGCAAATATTTGTAAAATAGACAAAATGGAGATAAGTGGAATAACAGAATTTCATTATGCGTTTGCAGTCGTTGCTTTGGGAAAATTCAATTGAATTTTCAATGAAACGAGAGAAAGAGAAGAATATCTTCAACGAATGAAGAATCAAAGTTGAAAACGAAGAAATCAAAAGCCAATGAAAGAATAAGTGAAGCAGAAGAATTGACTAAGCAAAACCGAAAAGAAAAAGAAGAGGTAAAAGAGCAACAAAAAATCAAGTCAACTGTTTGTTCATTTCAACTTCAACCCAAACCTTCAAAAAAAAGCGGTTCGTCATTCCAGCCCGAATTCAGTATCGGAAATGTGTACACTGTACATATTGCACATCGCATGCAAATGTTATCTTGGCTTTGATCTGTCGATTGCGCAATGTGTGCAGCGTTCCGTTTGGCATTTGCCTTCGTTGACACGAGAGAGAGAGCAAGAGCATCTTGGAAATCGATCGTAATCTCATGTTTCGGTTGCTAATTCCTCAATTTAAACCGAGCGATTACATATTTCATGCCAAAAAACAACGAGCAGCATATGCATTCATTTCATGCATCACGCACGTCCCTATCTGCTTGGTCAAAACAGATCAATTCTCATCATTTTGAGTATTGGGAAATGCATTGTTCGCTTTTGTGTAACGAATCGAGTGTTTGCTACCAACTGCTGCGTGCGCGGCAATTTCAAGACGCTTAATTATTGAAATCGGCCATTGTAATCTTGCGCTTTAACCCGTGCAACAATTGTTTTATCTAAACGTCGACATTCCGATGCCATCGGAAATTAATGAAGTCTTTTTTTTTGCTGTGTATGTGCTCGCACTCTCGCCCGCGATAACTGCAAAGAAAATTACGTCATGAAATCGTTTCGCCGACCTATTTGCAGTTTAACGATCGCATTCGGCGAAGTGAGGGCTCACGCGATACATACTCTCGACAGAGAGCAAACATTCGAACGAACATCCACTTAATCAACTACTGTGCTCGTGTTTACCGTTTCGTACTTCAGATGTACGACTAATTGATTAACAAGCACCACTTCAGTGGCCGATCATTCAAATTGAAAAGAAAGAAAAAACAACTAGCCGCTTCATTCGTTTAATATGAACTTTTTTTTCTACACAAAGACCTGAACAACGAGACAAAACTAATGAAATTGTTGAACATGAAGAAAAAAAACAGCAGCATCAATGTTTCATGATGTGCTAATTGATTTTATAAGAGGTTTTTTGATGAGATTTAAGATAACTTTATTTCAACTTATGATTTTTCAACTTCAATGGAATCGATCAGGTGTTGGACGATTTTAGCTGAGATTCAGTAGAAAATTGTTCTAAAATAGAGGAAATTTGGAGGAAATTGATGAAAAGTTGTACGAATATAATATGGAAAGATATGAAAATTGATGAATTTTTGCTAAAAACAAACTGTCATAAACATATTTAACGTGAAAATCGTCGTTCAATTCCTTGCTGCGTTTTCCGAATATTCTTTATGCTTGGTTGTTAGGGTGCTGCTCAATGTACAATACTTTGTAAACTTGATAGGTTGAATTATGACTTGTCTGGTTTCGTCTGGTCTAAAAAAAGCCATTTCTCTGTCTAAGTTAAAAAAAAGACACATTTTTTTCGAATTACAGTGAAATACCTATTCCAATATTTTGGATGCATTGCAATGGTCACCATGGTGATCAAAGAAATATTCAGCAACTTAGAGAGGCATAAGTATCGATCAAAATGAAAAATTCGATCTGAATATTTGCACATTTCCATACAATTCAAATTCAAGTAAAAACACACTCAAAAACTCATCACTCGTTCTCAATATTCTCAATAAAAATCGACCATTTCGGTTCAAGTCGAGGTGTCAAACGAGTCAACCTTTTGACAAAAGTGCAAGATTTGAAGTGTTGATGATCGATCACGTGCGAAAAAAAATCGGGATTGAAAAATTGAAATAAAATTGAAGCTGATGCGAAGTCGCCAATAGTAAAATTGTGTAACGAATTGGTCGAAAATCGGCGGATAAATCTCGGCATTACAATTAACTGTCTAAAAGTTTGAGCAATGTTTTGATTAATTAAGATTTGCTTAAGTGCCAAAAACTGACGTTGAGTTCGAAATAATATAATGAGCCGCCGCCAATCGAGATATCGAAAATAATTAGACGAATGGATATTTCGTTAGATCGACCCAAATGGAAAATGTTGAGGCTCAGTGGAAAGAGTGCTGCTGATGCCAGTCTCTCTCACGAAGCATTTTCGATGATTGAAAAATGATGTCATTGGCATTTTGAAACCGATTGTTCCAAATTCAATTCCACATTTTTTTCCAGTCGCAATGCACCAGCTTTCAATTGTATAACGAATTTCGAATGCTTCAAAAAAACAAGCTCGAAATTTTTTTTTTTTGAGAAAGTCGATTTTGAGATGGTATGAACTTTTCACCCATCGCAATTTTCCTGTAAACGTCGTTTCTCATCGGTGTAAACATTGAATGTGGTATGTGTCGCCAAGAACGATCATTCAATCAGTGATTTATCACCGCGCGATGGCCGACGGCTATCACAATCACTCGACGTAATAAATTGTTTTGTGGCATCAATGGCACGACTTGCAGCCGTACAACACACGAACCGACTCGCTCGACTGATAGAAAATGTCAATTATCGCTGCTGCTGCTGCTTTTGACGTCGTCATCGACGAGATAATAATGTGACGATAAACAATTGAAATTGACTACTCTTGGCTTTGTAGCTCTGAAGATTTATGGGAGGAAACGATTTATTTACGTCGAAATCCGTGTTTTGTTCGCTTGAATCGTGAATACAATCATCGCAGTCGCAGAATCGATGATCTCGCTTTTTATTTGCATTTGCAAACCGCAATCTCATTGATTGAAACCATAAATCTCACTTGCAATTTAATGCAAACAATCGTTTCATCGATGAAATTCCAATACGATCGACTCTATTCAATTTTGCATTGACAAAAACAAATTATCAAAAACCAATCATTGCTTTAGTTCGATTGGAGTTTGATTACTCGTTTTTTTCATTCTGTCAAGTCATCCTTCGATCCATCGAAAATGAAGATGATTTCACGTGATTCGTTTTTATTCTCCCAGCCAAATTGCGTTTAATCGCATTTAAATCGGTTTTGCGGCTCTTAATCTTTATGCAGCACAGCTATCAATGTCAGGCAGAGTACGTGTGGGTAATGGACTCACGTGACATTTATCGCCATTAAAACTGAACACGCTCTCTAAAGCAACGACGTCATTATTTGCATGGAAATCATCAAAAGGGCGATGTCTTCACACCCAATACATTTATTGATTGAGCCATTTGTTTGGCTTTTTAAAGCGTTCCATTCAGTTTAAGTGACATTTTTTCTGTGGCAATTTACGCTTTTGATATGTTTGGAAGGCACAATTTTAATAAAATTGATTATTCATGGATTCAGGCCTTCTTACACTTTTTCCAAAATTCTTCGACTTTTTTTTCCATAATTGGTTGTTGTCAAGGAGGTATTGATTTCAATGGAAGATTTATTCTTAACCGTAGGCTCAATAGTTTTCATTCCCAATAATATAATTGACGAAAACTTAGAAACAAATTCTTCGAACATTATCGATGATTTTTTTTCTTTAAACATCACCGATGAAATTAATGTCCAGCCGTTTGATTAATTCCATTGAAAATGTGCATTGCTGATGCTTTAATAGCAACGATAACTCCGTTCAAATCGTCTCAAAAACCACAATCGTTATTTTTTCTTATCTGAAATTTATTGCTTCATTCGTGTGAACGAAACTTAGGTTCTTCAAATGATTGTTTCCGATTTATTTCCATTTTAATGATATTCATTATCATCATCGTTCAGATTGAAACTTATAATTTCATGGTCATATTTTATGTCATTGTTGTTATTAAACCGACAAAAACGTTTTATCAACCGAAGTATACAGGTAAAATTCGCCGTAATTTTTTATTCGTGTAAATATGTGTTGAACTTGGACTTGATGGCGAAAATTTGTGGGTGAAATGTGTTCAATTGCGTCGGTTGTTCGCTGAGATCGATGTGGAAATGAATCATTTTCTTAAAAAAGTGTGTACACATTTAAGATACTTCATAGCTGTAATGCGCGCAGAGTTGTGTATGGAGAAGAAAAAAAATACTGCGTTTAATTCCATTTAAAATATACTTTATTCACACATTTACAAATGTGAAACGTTGGAATTGTCGACAAAAAACTAGTTGGATCTTTTTGTTGAGCATAGTGTATCGAAAAATTTTGGGAATCGATATAGCCTTTTACTTGATTTTGAATATAAATGCTTGGCACATGACATTGAAATGTAAAGCGAGAGAACGATTAATATTGTGCTGAGAATTCAATTGTTCGTTCAATCACGATGAGAGCTCGAGAAAAGAAATGAATGGTGAGATCTTTTTTTTTCGTCTCTTCATCGGTCGAATACTATCGAAATTAATCTGTCACACGGTGATCGCAATTATTTCATCATCATCATTTTGCGCCGCAAAATTTGCGTTCGAAAAAAAATTCATCAAACAAAAAAGTCCATCGTCTTCGAATTCAACGGTTCAAATTCAACCCTCGAAAGAAGTCATTGCTTGAAATTTGTTTAGGCAAAAAGAGTTCATCGCAATTGAATTTATCGCTAAAAAAAGGTCCATCGTTTGAAATTGCCAAATAATTTTATCGCAGTAAGAATCTGCATGTGTCCATGAATTACACGGTCGGCATCTATCGCGTTCGATTATTTGATATATTGATATAAAAAGAACCGTTAAATTAAATCGTTCGTCTGCTTAAACCGAACACAACATGAGCTCTTGGTACCTAGGTCGGAAATGGTCCAGAAACCGCATAAAAACCAAATCATTCTGCACTCGAAAAAAGCTGACACAATTTTCGAGCTTGTAAAGCGTTTACCTTTATACGATCTTGCACGTAGCATCAGATGTAATCAGTTTTTTCCGTACTCTTTTTGCTGTTTTCTTTTCCACTCGCGCTCTCCGCGTGTACGAATAATCGAATTTGTAATTGAAATGGGCGACCTTCAGCGTCATATGCTTCTCGTTCATGCTCTTCTCGCGCCACGTGTTCACTTTAATCGATGACCATAAATTATTGAGAGGCGCTTCACCGCGAACCGCGCGCAATTCACTCAATAACTCAATCGAAGTATGCGATTGAACCTTTGACGATCGACCAGTGACACTACAAATGTATTCGATTGTCTAAGCCGAATGTGTTTTTTTCACCCGACCAAACGTTATTTATTGACATTATCTCTTCCTTTCGCCGCATTCACAAACACAAAACAACAACAACAGACGATTGTTACGTGCTCTACCGTTTCCATTTTTTGTGTCGTTCGATATATTCGCTTCAACCGTTTTCTTCGGATAAATACGTTTTCATGCTAAAAATGCTGAATGCTTTTTTTTTCGTTGTAACATAATTTTGCTGTACGATCCGGCATTTTTCAAAAAGAGATAGTTTAACGAATGTGCTACAAGATCATTGCGTTTATGAGCAACGAATATGGGTTTTATGGCCTTTTCTTCACCCATGCTCAACACATCAGTGTGGACACTTTCATTTTTTAAATTACAATCCAAATCGATTTATTGCTACTTTTTCATATGGGACTCGGTTCACATTTTATTAACGTCGTTGAATGTGAAATATTTTAAATCTTGAATAATATTATCCATATTTCAGTGGAAATCCGATTTTTCGTACTTTTCAAAAAAAAAAAATTTAATTTAAAGACTCGTGCTTTTTTAATTTAAAGAAAAATCATTGAAAATTGCTAGAATTGAGGATTAATTCATTGTTTCTTTCAAGAAAAAACGACTATTCCATACGGAATTCCAGCCTAAAAGTCGAGTTAACGGATTCAATGACAGAACACTTGAAAATGGGCTATCGCTTCCCTTTTTGCTTTTTCTTTGGTCCATAGGGGTATTGCAACGACCATAAAATATATGTATTTCATCAAGTTTATCAAGCTCTTTCCAAGTTTATGCATAGTATTGAACTTTTGTTCAAGCTCTACCATCTAAATGTACAGTAAAATAATTTACGGGCACGACGTAAGATGGCGTTTTTTCTGGTCAAAAAAGTTGCAATATCCCTTTGCTTTGGTCCGAAAAAATGCTTAAAATTCGATCAATAATTCAATTAATTGCATAAATTTTTCTCATATTTTCCAACATTCTTTCTCGCAGCTTATGACTGAAACGTGATTTCTTGATGGTGAATCAAACGTAGATTGCGCGGTAACTGAGGACTGAAATTGGTGGGAATTTCGAAAACGCAAATTGAATTCATACAATTCAATTGGGAACTGATTGAATACCATTGTGAAAAATGAGTTCGACATCAATAAGTATGAGTCGGCTAGCGATTGGGCTGCAGCTTATGATCTTTACCTTCGTCGCTGGACAGAATGAACTTTTTAGTGTGAGTTTTTTTCGTGCTCTTTTTATTAAATAAATTTAACTTAATTGATCAGTTTTAGTTCAAATAAAAGTCGGCGAATCTGTTATTGAATGAGATTGTTATTGATCCCATTTATCAAAGAATGGATAAGCTGTCGAAACTCTTTTGAAAGTTAAAGGTTCGACAAGGATGATTGAAAGGCATCACAACTGTTTGATTTGACTTGTCTTAGAAAAAGAAAGATTCTGACACAATGGGCAAATATTGCAAGAACACGAAAGAACGAACGGAAACTACTTCAATGTGTCGAACATATTGTGTTGGGTTGATTTAACGCTGTCATTTTTTCCCCTCATTTGGAGTGAAATTCAGTGAATTATTGGAATATACTGTGTTTGATATAATGAAACAATTTGGAGGTATTTCATTTAAGAATAAACAAACTCAACAGAGTTAAGCTTACCTTGTCGTTAGAACCAATCGAATTACTGAACATCAAAATGTTCAAGAGTTGTCTGTACTACACAGACTTCATACATGCAATGCAACATTTTTGCCAATAAACTTGTGAGTTGTATGCGAAAGCGGCAAAAAGTCACATTTCTCCGCTGGAAAAAAAAAATCGATAAGAGGAATGTACGAACAAGAGACGGTCGGTTGTTCTGTTTAATGAAACCACCATCTGTTGTCAGTTTCCATGGCAACGCAGCAATTTGTTATTTTGAATATCAGCAGTTTTTCTGCGTCACAACTCGTGTCAAGAAAAAGCATTTTAGTCGTGTGGGCAAAAGTGAGGCCAATTCATAAGCAAAACTGCTGAAAAACTCTAATAAAATAAAGAAAAATAGAAGGAAATAAAGAGAAAGAGATAAAAAAAAAGAATCAGAAAATAAATTACATAAAATAAATAGAAAAAAAGCTAGAAAAAGGAAATAAGAAAGAAAATGAGTAAAAAACCTTCTGAGCGAAGAGAGCGCACAAAAATGCCATCATCATCGAAGCTAAAAGAGAGTCGAGCCTACGTGAAACAATTGGAATACGAGATTGAGCGCCTCGAATCGATGCAGCCGGACGCTTTGAATGCAGTACGATTTCACAGGTTTGTTCCGTGACCAAGCGCATTCTATACGTGTGTTGTGTGCAAGCTCGGGGTCAATTGGACGGAGCGAGCGCGCGTTCGCGCTCAATCGAGTGTTTCACATAAATTATTAGCTCGTGCTTTATTTATTTGAGTCGTGCATTTCAATTCTTTACTTCCTTGTTCGGATCGATCGTCGACAATAACAAATGGCGCAAAAAACGACACATCCAATAGACACCACACACAACATAATTTCACAAAGCACGCAAACATTTCTTATTCGCTTGCGATGAAATGGCCGATTTTTATCGATGCAATTGTTTTCTTTCTTCTACTCTTTTCGATAGAATCTTTGGATCGTATTTTCCATGGCCGATTATGTACATTCGCAGTGAACGCGACATCGCTAATATCATCGAAAAAATGATACCGCATCCATTAAACGAACGAGAAAAGACACGACTTCGACGACTCATCGGCTGAAGAGCAGCATTGTTTTTTGAATGTTGACGATTTTGGATGATTTTCAATGATTGTTTCGGAAAAATGTGTTACATAAGACAGAGTTTTCCTTTAAATTTTCATGAAATAGTTCAATTTCCGCTGTTTTTCTTCGTCATTTGTTTAACTTGTTAATTTTCAAACTAATTTTCTCGTTATTTTTTTCATATTTTTCAATTTGGACCAAAGTTACAATGATTTTCCAGAAATACCATTAAATTTATAGGGAAGAATTGCTCTTCAACAAAAAAAAGAATGTAAAACAAGCGAATAATATGATTGTTCTGCCTAAAATCATGTGTTTTTTTTCGCTATAAGCGATGACGAAAACATTGCTGGTTCAAAATGTCTCTCGTTGGTATTTAATTTTAAAATCCATATTCAAAGCTAAGTGTTAGCTCTGTCTGATTCGATAAGCACATTTAATAGCGACATTTTTTCCTTCGTTGTTTATTTTCATTTGGCTTCATTGTTCAACGACATTCGATTATTCAACAGCTCACGGCCTCCCAAGAACTGCATGAATACCACTCATTTATTGAACGTCAGCGCAAAAAAAAACGTACCATCATCTAAATGCTCGGCAAAAAATTGCCCAATTAATCGCCTTATTTATGATGGTTCCCATTTAAATTAAGCGCAATTAATTTCGATTGAATTGCTTGGCCATAGCCAAGCTTACGCTTTGATTGATGTTTGAGTTGCGTCTTCGGTTTTCTTTTTGTGTCTGACACCTGATGAATTCCACGAACTGCAACAATACAACTTCGGCAGTAGACAATGAAACAAGATCGAAACCTTTGAGAGATGAACACCGAGAGAATTGATGTCAGTAGAACGGCCTCCCCATTTTTGGACGCAAACTCAGCTGGTATTGTTCAAGTACAACATTCAATGCATATTCATATAAATCATAACAATGGAGTCAACGCCGAAAGAATTATGATGAATTTCATACTCAAATACACACAGAAAATGCCGTGCACTTTTTGCCGCCGACGATGCGACTCAATCATTCATCATATCCATCGGAAGGTTTAATAAATTGAAAGAAAAAATCGAATGATCGAGATTAGAGATATCGAAAAACAGAGATTCAATTTAGAAGATCGAAATATTTAGATTGCAGATTACAAATTGTTAATGAATTTCCATTTATGCAAATTGAAGAACAATACTGGACGATTGAAATAAAGCAGGCTGCTTATTCATTGAAGCATTGCTTCAAGCAGCTCACTGAAATTAAGATTACCACCTAATTTATGCAAATAAACTTCTTATGATCGGAAAGTACTATAATTTTTGATGAGGAACTTCTTTTAGGTGCTTTCTGAAACGAATAACGAACAAAATTTCTTATGATTATTTTTTTGCTTCAAACGGATCAAAAAAAAAACTTTTTTGTTGTTTAAATTGGTCCACAAAAATTGAAATACGCTTAAAAAGTTGCTCAATGTAGTTTAAAAAAAGGATAAAACAAAGTTAAAACTCCTCAAATGAAACTCACATCATGGCTATCGACGAAATTTGTCTGGAAATGTGATTTCAAAGCATATAAATCATAACATATGTGGTAGGTCGATGGAATAACCGTCGACTAACGGCATTTAGAGTTGAAAATAAGCTGATTTCGATAGAGAATGTGTATTTTGACGGGATTTTTCTGTTTAAACTTCGGAGTAACCGATCAATTTTTGGGTTCGGCTTTGATTTTTTTGCTGTATTCGTTTTCATTTTTGATTTGTCTCTATGTTTGTTTTTGTTTTAATTCCATTCCGAATTATTTTGTCTCACCTTTTCTCGCAAGAAAACCTATTCTTTCAATATTTTGTTCACGTTCTTTCTCGTTCTCTCTTTCATTTGCTACTTAATCTCATTTTGTTTGTTTGCTTATGGATATTTTTCTCGCTGCTAAGCGCATACAAAACGGTATGTGGTGAGCAGGTGCTGTGTGCGCGCGATCGTATTTGGTAATGTGAATATGAATGGAAAGATGCGCTCAATAGATTCATTTTTTCGCAATATATCGACAGAATCGCGTATCTTCCCGTCGCGCAGTGACCCTGATTGTGTCGTTTACGAATGCAGTTCGCAAGAGCGGTGTGTGAGTGTGTTGAGGGTGAGGCAAAAGAGCATTTCACGACATTGAAGCGTTAGATTGGTTCGTTGCAGCGGATGCTCGAATCAGTTCCATTCCAATAGTATCGTCTTACGAATTGGTAAATGATATTGACTGTCGCTGCCGCTGCTGTCGTCGTCAAAAGAATCTCCTCCAAGTTTAATATTGTTACAATTGGCGTTAATGAAGCCAAATACGATGGCGGCAGCGAATTGCGAAAGCCGTTGCCATATTCCAGTGTATGAAAATCGGATTTAGCAAACGGTTTCTTTTTATCTCTTCTAAGTTTTGTGCATAAATTATTTTGTTTGCTGTTTTTTTTCTTTCGTGTCGATGTGGGCGGTGATAAAAGTAGCTGGTGATTGTTCGGTGTACCGTTCTGAGTATACTGTTTGGCGAGAACAGCCATAGTCTGCGTTAGAAAGGAAAGAATGAAGATTTGCCGCTTCAGAACATGCGATTACCACAGTATGGTTTAATGTGTTTACATGTTTCATGTCGGATTAATTGATGCTAATAAATTCCAGCGAACTTTGCGAGGCGGGTGGCTACAATCGGCTCTCTCAATACACTGAAGTCATGTAATTAATTTTTTCGCTTTATTAACTATAAATTTTTCCCGTTTGCTTGAAGAAAAAGAGAGGAAAAATTCTGAACATTCTCTTTAGAACGTTGCTAACTCCTCCGGATCTGAAGTGTAATTATGAACGGTGTTATTAATGAGTCGCAATACCATGAAGATGCCCGCAACACATCGGATCTGGCGACAGACCCAAAATAGGAATGGCACACGCATCAACTATTTCAAGTGCGATTTTTGTAGGCGACACCGCAAAATCTTCGGCGTGTTTTTCATTTTGGTTTTTGTCTTTTGTCTTGAACACACCAAGTGCTTGAATACCAATGGGATTTATGTTTATTTTGACTTTTGCAAATGAAACATACACGCTTTGCGGTTCAAAACAACCATTTTTCTTATTAGATTATGTGCAAATCACGATGATTACTCATTCGAAGCTTCAAATACACATGAAACGAATCATTCGCCCACACGAAATACACGCATGAATCAACCGACTTCAAATGGTTCTTATCGACAAATCGCATCGAGTGAGCGGCAATCGCGACTCACGCATTGCGGCTTTGGCTCCATAAGAAGTATTATTTGGAACGAGCTTAACAGCGGAACCGATTAGATTTTTTTCTTTTTTAAATTTAAAACGATTTGAATTTTGCCGATTTGCAAACTTTGTGCTCAATTCTAGTTGTTATCCATTTCCAACAAAACGAAACATTCGCGGTGAACAGCACCGATCAGGAGTTCATAAGTCGATAAGCTTATAAAAATAGGAATATTATTCAAATTAGCTTTGCGTATTATACAATTATTACATAGAACATTTGAAAGTCTGAAGAGTTTATGGGTAGAGAGAATCAATTTAGATGAGCTTCGGCGACGAAATGATTCAATTTCCAATTTTGAAACGATGATTATGAAATTCAATCAATTCTTTGACCTTGATATTGCAAAGGATGGAATGCAGAATGACACTCGCTCTCTGAAATTCAGACGCTGAATTTTATCTATCGTATTTTTTGGAACCACAGAAAAATAATTTATTGTATTTGACTACTTTTATTAGAACTTAGAACTTGGAGGTAGATTAAAATTGACAAAAAACAAAAACGTAATCGTGGATCATCATAGACTCTCTTTGTCTCGCCATATTGATTCATTTATCTTCAAATTTTGTTCGAATTTCGTGCAAATCTGATGTATAAATTTCATCCAATGCAAATTGATGCGTAGTTGACATGTCCATAATTTCAGTTAATGGAGGTTTTTCGGTGCCTTCTTTTTGCTCCCACTTTTGGTAAATTCTTAAGATTGGAGTGAATTATTTAACCATTTAATCAGACTTCAAACGAATTGATTCAGTAATCAGAATTTGATGGAGTACCAAAAAATATGCAAATTCCAAAGTGTTGAAAGTCTTAATTCAATTTCGCTATTTTCTTTCGCTTATTTTCGTGGTTTTTGAGCTTTGCTTTCTTCTGATTTTATTTTTTTATCTTTCATTCTCGTGGAATACGAATTTCTTGTCAAAATGTTTTAGTTCTTCACTTCAACTCAATTAACTGATTTGCGAAGCAATTTTTCTGATCTAAATGTGTTATGGTATGATCATATGGATGCAACTAACGGAATTCAGAATGTGGCTGCTGCGTTTTTTATTCACAAAATATAGAAAAGGTAACTAAACCTTAGCTATTCTAGTTGAACCGATAAAAAAGTGAAAAAATCGTTGATAAGTTCAAATTTATGGAATAAGATTTACAGAATCGCCGATCCGATAATATATCAACGTGTTTTACTATGCATATTTTGTTGTCTTATACCGGCTTTGAAGTAGCTCGAAATTTCATGAAAATCTGTTTGAAACCGATTCAAGTGAATATAAACGAAATTCTACGCTATTGAGAAGAAAAATTCCAAACAAAATCCTGTCAAAGACTGATCTGAAGATATATACTGAGCAAACTTAAAAAGCTGATAAAATGAGACGTTTCGATTTTTTGACTCGCTTTTTTTCTTTGTTGTGATCTACACAAATTTATGACGAAAAGTGAATTTGAGATATATTTTGAAATGCTTTTCATGAAGTCGTTTGTCAAAAAATCATTTTCTCACTTAAATTTGTATGGACAGAAAGTCACAGAACAAAAACGTCTCAATCTCAGCTTGCTGATTGTCTGTGCCCAACTAATATCCTATAATCTGCTATTAACTGAAAATATCTCTGTTCCAACCTCTTCACTTCACTTCAAATGCAGGTGTTGAAACAAAAGTGAAAACATGAATTCCAAAGTGTGCCATCGCCAAAGCGAATAATTAACGAATGATGTTCAAAATTTTCTGCATAGCATCGAAGAACTTAGGCCGAACGAGAAAACAAAATCAAAGCATTTAAATCTAAGAAACTCGGTGCATAAAAACGGTGCTACAAATGGCTGCGAAAACCAAAACATCAGTTGAAAAGTTCCGTAATCTCGCTGGCAATACCGTAAATTAAGTCATGAAGCGATAAAGATGTGTGTTTTCTCGGTGTTTGTAGTGTTAGATTAATGTGTCAGTCTCGTGCCGACGACACTTTTAATGGTGAAGACGATGTGTCACTTTTGACGGGATTTCAATTGTAATATGATGTCACTTGACGTAATAGTACCATAAATATATTCCGACACAGCGCAATGGTTGTTCTTGCAAATGGCTCGCCCATTTTCTTCAGGCGAAGCAGTGAACAGATTCATCGGCATAGTATGTGTTTGGAATTCCGACAACCAAAAGCAAAAACAAAGCAAACATTGCTTTGTTTTACTAATTTAAAATTCTCATCAAAGTCATTCTTCTTTTTCGCCGCACCAGACAGTTTCCAGTGTGACGATTAGTATATGTCATTTGTAGGCCATTCGTTCAATGTTTCTTCTTTCAAACGATGTGTACTTTGAGATAGAAATCTTTTTTGTTGTTAAATTCGTCGAAATACAACGTTTCAGCGGTAAAACAGAAAACAATTTCTTTCAATTGGCCCATAAATTAGTCCGACATCATCATTTCGGTGTGTCAGCAGTCAACAAAAGTTCACATGAATTGTTTTTTTTTATTTCAGCCAGCGAATGGGAATTTGGTTTGATTCGGTAGCTGCGGGCTTTGTTTTGTTTACGATGCGATACAAGGATTTTTTGCGATGAATTTTTTTCTCGTTTTTTTCTCTTTCGTTGTCTTCAGCAATTTTGTTGTCGTTTCTATTAAAAATACATGAATCTTCGATGATATTTGCATAGAGCCGTTTGTAATAGAAAAAAAAAATCGCCGTTGGCTGAAAATTATTCGAGGTGGAATCATTAAATTGTGAATTATCGTGTAATCAACACTTGTCTTAAATAGTTCAAAGTTGATCGATTTTTCCATTGATGTCCATTGAAAAAGGGAAATTCTGTTTGACCTTTGGAAGGGTCGGCGTTTTTTTTTTCTTGCATCATGACCCAGAAACTGAAATGAATTCGATTCAATTCAAGTTTTTGGATGTTAAATTTTAGAAACAGTTTGATTGATCACCTGCCACATTTTGAGGTGGTTCAATTGATTTTCAATGAACGAAAGCAACCGACAAATGAAGTTGCGATGAATGAAGCAGCATCACGAAAGTGGCACACTCAGTCGCTCACACAATAGCCGTGATAGCGCAACTCTCTCTCTCTCGCGGTAAAAATGGAACAAAAGGCTGAATTGGTGCACATTTCATTATGTATTTTGATGACGATGATGAAATGGCGTTTAAATGGCACGAGATAAATACAAAAAGGCAACTCTTTCGCTTGTTAGGCTGTCTCTTATCTCATTGCATCATCTTCCAGCGAATGCAATCTAATGAACTACATGTGCTCTACAGGCATTTCACATGCACTCTCGGCTTCTTTGCTATTTTGCATTTTTCTTTTCGCGACGTCAACGATGAATTGCGTGTGTGTGTTGCTCTTTTCGCTCTGTTCGTTATGAACCGTGTTACACTTGGCAGACGATTTCAACAAAACATTTAATGGTATTTTTATTGAATATTCCATTTGCATATGATGCACAAGTCAATGCTCGTTTAGACAATGTCTTCGTCATTTTGGAATTTAATTAAAGGTTTCAACGAATTTAAAGTTTCATGTTTTTCTTTTCCTTCGTTACAGAATCCAAGCCAAATACCAAAGACAAACTTCCATTGCAAGGGACGCCCGGCTGGATACTATGCAGATGTTGAAGCAGGTGAATATGCAAATTATTGACTTGATTTTTGAGCTACATCGCATATTGAGCTCATACTGAGCTAATTTTTTTTTGAAAATTGATGCTTTGCAATAGAAATCAAGAGTTGAATTTTTAAGCATTTTATAGCAGACGTTCATTGTAACGTTCACTCATTCTAATTCCTCTGACGATTCGATTGATGATTCGTTTTATGTTCCATTGACAGCACGTTCAAAACCTAACTATTTCAAAGCAACTTCTGTTTTTTAAGCACATCGTTCTATATTTCATTCGATTTGTTTTGCATATTTTTAAGTGAATTTCATTCACATTTTTCAGTGCAAAACTTGCGATTTACCTCAAAATATGTTTAGAAACTTTGCAATTGAAATAAACGTCGGTTCGAAAACATGCTAAACCAAATCTCATTTGCAAATTCAAATTCTAATTTCAAAAATATGCACAAATCATGACAGACAAAATTCGTATTCATGCAAAAAGTCAACTGAACTCATTCGGATTCACTTATTATTTTGTTTGTCTATTCAACCATTTTTCTTCTTCCATCAACTTTTTCTCATTCTCCCATGATGCTAAATGGCTCTTTATGGAATCGGCGACAGGTTGTCAGGTAACATAAAACATTGAACATCCATAAAAATGTCTCATAATTCACAAAGCGATTTGGCATTTTCATCATTAGGTTTATCACATGTGCGATGGTTTGGGACGCCAATTTAGCTACAGTTGCCCCAACACAACATTATTTCAACAGAGAATGCTCATCTGCGATCACTGGTATATGGTGAATTGCTCGAAAGCCGAAAGTGATTACGATGCTAATTTATTGATCGGTAAGAGTTTTTTTTTTCGTGATTGACTTTAGCAAAATAAAAAATGATTCGAAATAAAGACAGCAGAGAGTTGAGAGGAGAGTGTTTCTTGGATTGGAAATAAATTCGATTTTAAACGAGCCAAAAATCACATATCAAAATAAACGTATGTTTGAATCAATGATTTTTGAATCAAAATTGATATGGGAAAAAAACAAATGAAAATGTTAATAATGGAGTAAATAGAGGTTGAAGTTCATTCGGAAGAAAAATAAATCCAGTTTGATTCGGCATCGAGTTCCATTTTTACGTTAAAATTCATTAGCGGGAATTTTGCTTTATTTCTAATGAAATTGTCTGATTTGCTTTTATTCAATCTTCAGGTCAACGAGACAAGCCATTTGTTCGCGATGACGAGTACGATGTTCGTACGCCAAGACCGGATTTGTTTGACAAGCAATACGCGCCCGATTTTGCTGGTGAAACATTTAGAAAGGTAATTTTGACACTGCTTAGCTTTTTTTCATACTTGAAATCATTTTGTTTGATTTCAAATAGAAATGGATTTGATTTAAGGAAGGAAAGTTTTTGAAAAACACAAATATAGAAATATTGAGAGCAAAATGAGTGAAAAAACAAAAATTTTGAGAAAAAAATAACGTGAAAATTGTGTCGTTCCATTTCAGACGATATCTCCACTGTTGAACTCAATTCATAGCTTTGACAAGCACTCGTCAGTTCTGCACAAGGCAGCTTCATCTCCCGCTGCGTCGAGTCGTTGGAACACGGTTCAACCTCCAATTCAAACGACTCCTTTCCCATCAACGACACCACGTTCGAATTTCCAGTCGTTCAATCAATTCCAGAACGGTCAGCCGACATTCTCCAGCGGCAGTGATCTAAAAACATCATCAAGTCAAGATAGTCGTCGCACGCAAAACGAAAATGTATTCGAAACAGATGAAAAACCGGTCCAAAAAACGACGCCAAAACCATTGATAATTGAATTCCAGCCACCGTTTTTGCATCCAATTTTCAATTATAGCGATACAGTGTCGACAACAACAACAAAAAGTACTCCACAATTCGTGCGGCCAATACCAACCACCTCAATTCCACCGTTCATTCAAACAACGGTGAATTCGATTCCCGAAACGCGTCCACCAGTTTCAAACGAGGATCGATTCCGGCCACGGCCAAGTTCAGTGGCAAGCTCTGGCGTTAGTAATTTCGGTGATCGTTTGCGAACTTCATCAACACCGACGCCCACAACGCCCACACCAACACCAAATTTTGTGCCAGTCTTGGCCGAAGAAGGGAAAATAAAAGAACCGCCGACGGTTCTGTTGCCACCGTATGAAACGTTGAACTTGTTTGGCAGTGCATCAACACAAGGGCCGCCAATTTATCGCGAATGGAAATTGCCTGCCAGCAATCTGGAGCCACCGTACGATGAGAATAAAAGTAATGGTGCCATTACAATCTCAAGCGATGAAAATCAAATACCCGTAATTCCACCGCATACGACGATATCAGCCGTCGGTCCATCATTTGTGAACAATGATTTAGTGCCGCCGCTGTTTGAATCGTTCAACAATGTGAAATTGCCGTCAATTTCATTGCAACCGCCAGCCTATTCACCGCTGCCTATGTTCAATGACACTGTACCATCGGCCACAAATCATTCATTCCCATCGTTTAGTGCACTGAATGTCAATTCATTCACCCATAGCAACGACAAATCACAAACACAACGCTCCGTTTCATCAACACCGACGGCTGCCAACAGCATTTCAACGAAACGAAACAGTGAAACAAGCACATTCAATTATGTGGAGTTGAAAAAGAAATTTTCCGTGCCCGAATTTACGTTCCCATTGGAAAATGTCGAGCGACCGAGTTACACCGAAACCAATGCCGTCAATTCATTCCAAATCAAAATTCCTGACGAAGTATCACAGAGTCAGGAGCAACTGGTCAGCGACGGTAGTTCGAATGAAGTGCAACGAAAGCCATGGTATGGCGAAAATGCCAAATGCCCCGAATGTCATCCATCATTTCTAAAGCCTGGCACATGCGAACCATGCATCAAAATTCGATAGATTACCAATTGCCTTACACTCAGTGCATACTAGTTTTTAGTGATCGTTTTTAATTGCATAATTTAAAAAAATATATAACAGAATTGTTCCGTAGGCGCCAAATTCACTCTCCTGCTTTCCACTGTGGATTATTATCATTATGATTAAAACACATTTCAATTTAGCTTACTTTTTATTTTGTAACATTATCTTTCGTCATGTTTATTTACATTTTTCTCTCGCCAGAAAAATATCTCTCGCTTTAATTCACCGAACAGAAAAAGAAAAATTGCGCGCGATTCATTTTTTTTTGTATTGTGTAAATAGCCCTTTATGAAATGAATATATATGATATTACGATTAGTGCCTCTGAATTAGACGATAAGACGAGAAAAATCATTAAACTTTAGCTTACTCTATATATAAATCCAAAATGAAATAAATTAAAGAATTGATCTAACAAAAAAAAAAAACACATAATGTTAACGACATTTTTACTCTTTGTTTTTCGTGCTTCATACTTAATGGATGGTCAACACGGAACTTTCACTTTCGCTTCACTTTCAATTGGAACCAATTTGGTTGAACTTTGTTTTTTTTTTTTCCTCATTCGAAGCTATCGATCGATTTTCGCTCATTTACGTGATTTGGATCATTTTCACTGGTGATTGTATGGCGGTATAAAGTCACGCTGCATCGGTATATGATGATGATGATGATGATGCGACGTTGATGGCGGGTAAGCTAGCTCATTTGCACGATTCGGCTCGTTTGGCGGCGTTCCAGCCAAAATTTCCGTCATAAAACCAATATAGGTGATTGCCAAGCGTAATGTTTCGATTCGAGATAAACGTTTCTCATAAGCGAAAGTTGGCACCTATGGAAAAATTGGAAATATTTCTTCGATTAATTTTTTTTTTGGAAATATCAAGTTATTTTCACTAATGAACTATTGGAAAATCTTGGATTTTGATTGAGAAGTTTGAATTATTTTCGTACTTTTGAACGGATGTCTTGCATTTGTTAATCATGAGGATTTGAAATCTTGAGCTGATTTCGTCTGAAAATAAGTGACTACATGGTGGAATATATAAAATATTACAAAATCTGTTGACTCTTGCCAAGTAAAACAAAAACGTTGACGAAACACAAACAAAAAATATTCTTGCATCGGCCGGGAATCGAACCCGGGTCGCCCGCGTGGCAGGCGAGCATTCTACCACTGAACCACCGATGCTTGTGAATAACGAAGCTGCGACTAAAAGTTGCTTGCGATGATCACATTTTTGTGGAAAAATTGACACGCTTTCAGTTATCAATATATTTGGCCTAATTGACATCAGAAACTAAGTAAATCTTTCTTGCTTTGATTTGGTGGCTGGTTATTATCAATTTGTTTCATTTTACCTAATTTTCTTGTACTATGCCTATATTTTCTGAGACAAAATTTTACTCTTTGTCAATCACAGTTTCAATTATCAAATTCCAAATGATGTAACCTTTGATATTTGACCCATTTTGAAGAAACGTACGTTTCTACTAACTGGCATCAAAAAAGAATTAACAAGAATCATTCATTGATTTGAACATATTTGTGTCATATATCTACTGTTAAAATGAAGCAAATCCATGGCATGAGTGGAAAACGCCTGAAGGTTGTCAATTTATTGTGTCGGCGATCATTCAAATGAGGATCTCATTAATAAAGACATTGGATGAGGTTGGATATTCTTATTATTTACGAAAATCGATGCAACACAAAACCACTTTTATCGAATATAAATATGCATTCTTGCAGCCGATTATTTGTCCTCACCGAATGAACTTCAAGTGAGTTTTCCAAAATAATTGAAATTCAAAGTGAAAAAAACGAAATGGTAAAAGATCTCTTTGTCTTTAAATTTAAAGAGTGGTTATAATTTAAATTATAGGTCGAAGACGTATAGCTGACAAAAATTGCCATTTTTGCATTTAGTGGGAATGAAACCGAAAAATATTATAAGCTTCATCAATTTCGATTGGAATTTTTCGAACGAAAATAGGTGAAATATAGTTTTACAGTTAATCCGACTATATCTTGTCTGTGTCAAAAGAATTGATTCATTGAAATGAAATTTCATTCAACGCGCTATTTATATAACTCGGCCTGACCATTGACACTATTTAGACTAGCGATCCAAAAGAATCGTCGTGATCATTTTAATCGATAAAGATGCCATTCAATGAATCACCGACATTGATCGTTTGGTCTATCACAAGCATCGGTGGTTCAGTGGTAGAATGCTCGCCTGCCACGCGGGCGACCCGGGTTCGATTCCCGGCCGATGCAATTCTTTTTTTTGCCATTTAATTGATTCTCATCAAAACATTGTTATATATTATGTTAAAGCAATTGTTCAGCATTTTCGATAGTTTGAATGGAAAAAATTAAAATTTCATCATTTTTAATGAAATATTAAGATATTCCAAATAAAACGACTAAATTGCGCACTTCATAAAAAATACCAATCGAAATGACCGATATATAATTTATTCGAATAATATTGCGAAGATCGACAAGAAAGCTGAATAAAGAAGGTTGCGAAAAATGAACGAATGAACAGATTTTAATGAAGAAAAACAAAAATAAGACACAATCAAATAACGAAACGTGGAATCGTCTGAATCTGTTTCTATATATTCATTATGATATTGACTGTTTCCAAGTGTGATTAAGCTATAAATAGAAATGTTCTGTCGAAAAATCAAAAAAATAAATGCATCGGCCGGGAATCGAACCCGGGTCGCCCGCGTGGCAGGCGAGCATTCTACCACTGAACCACCGATGCTTGTGATTAAAGAAGTCTCTGGTATAACCAGAGATTGATAGACAGCTCAATGATAATGAACACATGGAGATTTCGTTGCGAAAAATTATCAATCTTCGAGCAAATAACATTTGGTTCGTTTGTCATATCACTTGCACAGCAAAGCATTCCCCAGTGTTATTGTTGTTGTTTTTATGTGGCCACGTCGTCGTTGATAGCGAGCACGAGTAAAAGTAGCAAATAGGCATCTTCGATTTGCCGAATTCTTTTACATCTGAAGATTTTTCCCATACCGAGAACATGACGTATTTGAAACGTCTAACTCCATCTACGGATTTTTCCAGCAGTTGTGTTCTATTGAGTTGCGGTTTCAACTATTTTTGGACGAAATTATCTCAAAAGTATGCTAAAATGAGTTATTTGTCATGCGAACGCTCAAACGACTATTGTTAATGTACGCACTGATTCAGTAGACATGCAATGGTTACTAGATGACAAATACACTCGAGTGCGTGTATTTGCGCGTACATTTCCGGTAGCCGTTTGAGCGTTCGCATAACAAATAACTCATTTTTGTATATTTTCGAGATAATTTCGCCCAAAAATAGTTGAAATCGTTACATGTCTACTCGATTCACAACTACTGGAAAAATCCGTAGATGGAGTTAGACGCCCGTACCAAATATAATCTATTGAAACTCCATATACATGCTCGGAGTATGATTTTTCCCTAGGAACATTGATCTTCTTCAGACATTTCTTTATATGCATCTGCATGAAACCAGTTCAATTAGTTAAAGATGGACCAACTTTTGAGTAATTAGTGTCAAGTAAAATCGAATTGGACTGGCTCTTTTAAAGTAGAACAAAAATATGAAAATCTAGGCGAATAGATCAAAAAATATATTTGCATCGGCCGGGAATCGAACCCGGGTCGCCCGCGTGGCAGGCGAGCATTCTACCACTGAACCACCGATGCTTGTGAGTGAAGAAGTCTCTGTGGTAACCAGAGATTGATAGACAGCTCAATGATAATGAACACATGGAGATTTCGTTGAAAAAATTTGTCAGATTTTTGATTATTTACATAGTGTTGTTTCTCAGTGACGATGTTGTTGTTGTTTTTTGATGTTGCTAAGCATCATTCGTAACTAACACGAGTAACAGTGACACAAATATGTATACATATCTATAAGCTGAATTGGTATACATTTGTAACTATTTTTCCTATCTTTCAACTGTTTCTGAATTGAATTTATAATTGAAGTGCTTGTAATTGAACGATCATTGTAAATTGAAACCAAAATAGAACAAATGCTTAGACAATGAAAAATTGCAAGTTAAACCAGAATGAAAATAGAAAAATCTAGGCAAAAAAATCAAGAAATATTCGTATGGATTGTTGGCTAGAATAAGATTGGATTTGGAAACTGAAAATAAAATTGTTTCAAGCACTCACCTTTCGTCGCAGTTTATCAAATGCTTCGTTCAAATTGAACATTCTTCTACGTTCACGAATGTTAGCTGCGCGTCTCTGAGCCATTGATGCGACTCGTCGTCTGGTTTTCTTGTTTGGTACACTCGCATTTCCATTGGTATTTGTTGCGGTCAATGCACCACGAGGAGACAGACGCTGCGATACTAATCCACCGATTTGTGAACGCGGCCAAAGAGCTACAATTGATTGAATTTTTTTAATTTTTCTGATTCATTTGATAATTTCAAATCAGTTTCATTTGTTGGACTAATTTGAAAACATTGGAAAAACTACTTTAAAGTCTTGAGATTTTAACATCTGAATAAAGAGCACACTATACTGATTGGTGGAGTAAAACTGAAAAAAATGAACAAAAAGAAGCACAAAAAAAAACTTCAACTTACAACAGAAAAGGAAAGTGAAAAATAAAGAAAAAACGAAAAAATAACCCAAAAAAATCATCGCACCTAAATCAGAGCATGGAAATCCCATTAATTCTGGATAAGAAACCATTGGCGGTGGCTGTTCTTGGTTCCAAATCGAAGGTGTGAATGGCGGAGGCACTACGTCTGACATGTAAGATGGTCCGTCGGGATGTTGCTACATTAAAATAAAGTAGAAGAATTGAGCAAATGTGATATAAAGACCAAAATTAATTTGAAAGTTTAATATGTATAGTTATTTCTTATGTGAATGGCGAGATTTATCAATGCTATTAGCGCTAGCTCAATGGCGATTCCTTTTTTTTCGATTGGTTTAATAGTTCAATTCGAAAAGAAATTGTGTTCAAATGTTGTATTTCATCGTGTAATTCAATATTCAGCATAAGATACAAAACTCACCGGAGCAGATTTACTCAAATCCCAATGTTCATTGTTAAATGTGGACATTTTCTGAATATATCTTTGTTGATTTCAACGCGTCCACACCAAATAAATGCTATTATTTAAACTCTTTCTTTAGTAAATAATGAAGTTTTGCAATTATTTCAATTTGCTATAAATTGATGTGGATATTTGCCGAGATATTCTTGTTTTCAATCAACACTCATCGAAATTGTTCGACTTTCAGATGAAAAAGTTTTTTTTTTTAATTCAACTCAAATTTTCTTTCACAAAAACCTCTTTCCGACCACTTTTCCTTTTTCTTTATATTTTCTATATATATTTGTTTAATTTGGTAAGTAAGTTCGTTATTTTAATTGTTCTTCGCTTCACTTTCAATGGCTTTTCATCTATTTTGAATCAAATTTTGGATACTGCTGCTCAATTTATCCACTTTTCCACTAATTCCTTCACAAAATTTCTTTTTCAAACAAAAATATTTTTTCTTCACAAAATTTTCATCATTAAAATCGAAAACAACAATTATTTTTTGACTATGGCTCGAATTCACAGAAAAAAATCCTCCTAATCTCTTAATTCAACCGAAAATGTGCTGATTCAAGGTCTTCAGTGGTATTTCGGCATCGACACCACACGATCTGATATGAAACTGTGATAGTGACCAAAAAATCTGTTTTGAAACTGCGTTCGGAATTATGAATTGATATTTCATCCCCGTCAACAGACGGATGGTGATAGCAGCCATATTGTGTGTTCTTCCTTTGATGGTGTGCATTTTTGCTCTTGTTTTCCTTGCGTTGTGTCTGTGATTTTCCTTGCCTCAGATGCTGTCTGTCGCAGCTGCACCAAACTACCTCGCTTGTCATTGGTTGAATGTGTTGCCTGCGGGGCGGAGCTAAAACACACGTTCCGAAGGGATGACAACGATTCGTTCCAATGTGATTCTGTAGCAAATTCAGTGTTTGGGGTGAAACAACTGCAAATTATTTCATTAGAAAGATAATGAGCGCAATGTTTTTTTATTCTTTTGAACAGAAAAATATGTGTTTGATGCCGGAAACAAATTTGACCTAGTAAATAAATGTTCACTATTTCACTCGAAAGAACGATAATCTTATTATTCAAATGGAGATAAATGTAAGAATTCAAGTGTTTTTCATTTGATTTCTGTTCTTTCGAAGTAGATTGTGCCTTGGAATAATTTTAGAAGTAGAAATCGTGTGTAAAATCGATGATGCATCGATAAAAATGCAACTTGAATGATGAAAATTGTATTGAACGGATTGTTTTACACTTGAAAATAAACATTTTTTTCGTCTAATTCTTCTCGTAAGATTGAAAGTCTTTCAACTAACTGAACATTTCACCCGAAATCAAACGAATATTTCATATGCGTTAATCCGATTCAATTCAAACTACCAAAATCATCTCCTAATACGGCAGAAAATTCTTTGTTTGGCTCTAAAAAACCCTTTATTTTGACTTACTCTAAAGCCACAACCAAAAAAAAACTGGAACAAGTGAAATTTTTTATGCTTAAACCAGTTTAAACTGTTACCTTCATCAGACCAAGTTTCTTTTTTTGTTGAGTCCGAAAATCATGTGTGGAGAATCAATTATGCCGTCAACATTTATTTGCACTTTAAACGATAACTAAAGTGATTCTAAGCGGTTTCGCTTTATTACACTCGCAATAACACTCACCCTCTTCTTTTGACTCGAATCCAGTTTGTCAGCGGTGAACTCGCCCAAGCTAATGTGTTCGCTAAACGCTCAGTCACTGCTCAATTTATGCTGTCGCGTCACACATAACAAGGGTGCTAAATACAGTCGCATTCGAATAGGGTAACAAATATGACGAACGATTATAATTTCAAATTGGATTAATATTAATAATAAACAGAATTTATTGAAGTTGAACAGATTGTTTCGGTGCATGAAAATTGACATTGCCGTAACAATATCTAGAGCCGATTTTAATAAACGAAGTCAAAATGTACGACAAATTTACTGTGGAATACAAAAGGGGATTATTTTGTGATTAAAATTGTATCAAGTGTAACTTGTACGATTGAAATTTATTCTGATTTATACTCAAATGCACTTGCAATATTCGAGCTGGCGAACACACTTCGGTACATTCTACTCAGTAGGATGACAACGATTTTTTTTCGGATGGAATCGAACAAGATTTAAAAACTGAACGAGTGAGTTGCTGAAACAAGTGAACAAAATGTTGCAGTTTTTGTTGCAAAATCGGTGGAGATGAAAGAAAATCAGCTCTTTATATTGTTGCTTTTTGTTGGCTTTTGTTACGCTTGCTCTTTTTGTATCCTCTATTCATGCTGGATTTTCATTTCCTTGTTCATGCTGGATTTTCGTTCTGTTCGTTTGAGATTTGTAATACACCCCATTTTCAAGAGTGGAATAACAAATTAAGTCAGATAATTCCCGGAAATTTGTTTATTTTTGACGTTTGACTTAATATTTTGTCCGCTCTCGCTTCGAACCATATTGGCTTCTTTGCATCAGTTTTTCTGTTCTCTGCCATAGCATTTCATTTCTCCGCATCGTTCTACGTTTCAACCACTGACGCAGATCCCCTTTATTGAAAGCAAACCACCGTCAAATAGGAAAAATATGTCAAAAGTGGAATAAATTGAGATGGTTTAATATATTTTATGCAATCATAATTACCTTTCGCCAAGCCTTATTACGTTCGCATTGTTATGAGTTTGTGTCATCCCAATTCGAATTAGAATTCTTTATTAAAAATTGTGGCTCTGTGAACCATGACAAATCCATTTAGTTCCATTTTTCATGGAATGGATTCACTTATTTGTCACTCCAATTTCATTCTATAGAAGGATCTATTACCGAAACAATGATGTATTGGGTGAAAGCTAAAGTCTATGGACAATGTATTGACTAGTGTATAAGTTGAGAATGAATTTAACTTTATTTGCCAAACTCTATATATTAATCTGCTCGATAGAGTGCATTATATTAAAAGAACAACTCCATTCGGTATCAGGCTGTCGGTGCAACGTTGCAACAAGAAAAATACCTTCAAAACATTTGAGAAAATATTCGAAACATGCTTTGGCTCAAACCAAAGAAACACAAAACGAATTTATCTACTACGATCGACAAAAAAAAATTTATTTTAATGTAAATATGTAAAGTTCAAGTTGGAGGCATATTTACTACAAACCATAGTGAGCTATAACGAATGTGTGTCTGTGTTAGTCAAAGAGTAAAAGTATGGCATTGCACACAGTGTCCAGGTGACGCTCTTTTTGCCAAATCAGTACTGGGTTCTTCGTACCCTGTATGTTTCATATGGCGTTTGTATCAACATTAGAGACTAAAACAAAACTCATTCATCATGATGATATGAAAATATGCATATTTTACAGCCATTAAATTGATTGGACAAGTGTGTCCATAATGAGAGAGGTAAAAAGAGAAATGAGCCTGAAAATTGACAAAGGAATTCATCAAAAAAAAAAACTATGCTTGGAGTTTGAAGAGTGATTTATGTATCAAATGCTTAATCCGTTCATTCAAATTCTTTTCGTATGAAACAACTAATCCCTGTTTTAGTCAAGATAGCGATCATGATTACCATAACTTTTGGTTCATTGCGCTTGTGTCGCTCGTGCTCCTCGTTTATTATGTATCGTGTACTTAGTGGCGCCTAATTGCGCTGATTACTCTCATCAAATGTATCAATTCAATGTACCGAAACCGAAGAATATTGTCTCTGCGTGATTCCGTATTTGTGCGTTTTCATTCAATTTTATTCGAAATATCTAAAACGCGCTCCATTTGGTTTGTTAAATGACTTTTGATTTAGTATAAAAAGACAGGTGAATCTGAGGCACAACCATCAGTTCTCAAAGTTCTTTTGAAACAATCAGTTTGAAGAAAAGAAAAACCAGTACTAATCATGATGAAAATCGTTGTAATCTTTGCACTTTTGTTGGTTGTAACTGCTGTCCAAATCCAAGGCTGTTCTTCTGTTCCAGTTGCTGGATTGGCTAGTGCAGTGGTTGAAGCAGCTAGTGGAGTGGTTAGTACAGTGTCTAGAGTAGCTACTGGATTTATTGGCAAACTCCAAAATGCCGCAAGAAATATTGGGCAATCCACATCAAAAGTGGTGCAAACCGCAGCAGAAATGGTGCCAATAAACAGAGAAGGTGATATTGCGTTTGGAAGAAGAAGATCTTAAACATTTTATCAAGATCGGTTATGAATTATACAACAGAATTATGTTAGTTTTATTCATTTGAATAATAAATTGTCAATCTGTGCAACCAAGCAGTTCAAAAGTTATCTTTTATTCCATAGAGTTTTTCATTTTTCAGAACGATAAAAACGAATAAGTATTTGGGAAACGAATTCATTATACGGTTCATCAAAAGTTACAAAACGCTAAGAAAATTGTGCAGTTATCAAAGATAACGAGAATATGCTTCTTGGGCGATTACAAAATAAATAGATTGTTACTGAACACAAATGGCAATTATGCCTTGAAATGAAGAATCTGATATAAAATTGTGTCGAAATTAATTATTGAATATGAACCATTGCGACAAATAAATTCCCTCAGAATATTTTAGTTTCAAAGTGCAACATGAAATTTGTTTTATACAAAGTTGTTGTACTCCATATGAAAAAAACTTTAAAAATACATTGGAAAATGAAAAAAAAAAAAAAATTTGTGTGTAATTATCATTATTTTTAAGCACCAATTAAACTGATTTCAATATTTGAAGAACTTTTTTCGTGTGACACACCATAAATATAATGAAAATCAACTTTCGTTGAAATCTCTCGTCGATTTCATGTTGTTCTGTGTCATTTCCGTTCAGTTAAATGACAAACAATTGTTTGGCCAATTGAAATCACAAGTGGCTGCTTATCAAATGAGCTATTTTTGTAACTCAAAGAATTTCCTTTTGATACAGAATCAAAAAACAAAACAAAACAAACATGAATTGGATTTCTCAATCTGGAATAGAACAAAGTGTTGATACATGGAATTTATATTCGTAAATGTTATGCTTCGGATATGCATATCAGGCTGTTGTTCCGATAAAATTATTTATAACTCATAGTGAAACGATGTTAAAAACATTGCTTTGATCACATGAGCTGTGAAAAAAACCACAGATTAAAAGGAAATTTAACTGTAGAGATGAGATATTGTCGTATAAATTCAGTTAAACTTGAATCTTCAATGAATTTAAATGCTCAAATTAAAAATTGCTTGCTCGTTTGTTTCACACTGATCGTTTTCAATATTGCCCCATTAATGATGGGCCATTAATCTAATGAGGTGAGATTATGATAAAAAAAAAAACTAAACTGTAAATCATTGTTTTGATTTTAATATTAAAAATAATTGTAGCTTGATTTCGATTAACTAATTTTAAAAGGATAAATAAAGAAGAAGGAAAAAGAGGAAACATTTTGGTGAATGGAAACAAAATGAGATCGACTTCGATTCCTCTAATTTTAGCCGTTATTTGGATTGGATGTGATTGTGCCAAAAATGCCATCAATTCGTGTATTTATTCTTCGGGCAAGAATGTTGTGACTTTCATTTGTTCAGATTACAAAAATGAGCGGCTTTTCCATGCCAGTACCACACATCGTTGTGATGAAGGAGACGTTGATTTGGAGTTCAACAAAGCGAACATCAAAACAGTTGACTTTCACAATTGTGAATTACAGCATATACCCAGAGAATTGTATGAGGAATACGGCGGGATTCAAGTGTTAAACATATCCCATTTAGGATTGAAGTGGTTGTACCTGGAAGAAGCTCGCAGATTGGTCAAACTGTTTGCATCACACAACAAGTTGAGAATGATTCCAGAACATTTAGGTGGAATCAAAGTGATTGATCTGTCGCATAATGAAATCGATGACAACGCTTCGGATATTTCTGAATTTTCTCGCAAAAATTTATTCCTAGAGAGTAACAAAGTTTTTCAACTGAATTTGTCGTATAATCAATTTAGTAAATTGAGCGCTGGAATATTTGGAAAATTCAAGAATTTACGCCATTTAAATATGTCACACAATCGCATCACGAAAATTGAGCCGAAGACGTTGATGCATCAAACGAAATTGGAATCACTAGTGCTGTCGTACAATTTGTTGATTACAATAAGCAATAATATTTTTCCATTCCAATCGAAACACCTGAAATCGCTATTCATTGAAGGCAATAATCTACTGCAAACGATGAGCGGCTTTACACCATCGAACTATCCCAATTTGGTGATTATCAATACGAAGAAGATTAAGGTAGATCAATCAAAAAATATTTCCAATAAAGTGATGATCGTGAAGCACTAAAAATAATTTCTGATGTTATCGATTCTGTAAATGTTCATAAGTTGTCTTTGATTTGAGTAAAAGCTGAATTGATTCAACCGAATCGACAAACTGATGTTTTTATTTTCTATGGAATAAACGAATGACTGAACAAAATGTTCTGTTTTAATAAGTATCACACTCCGTTAGATGGCGGCAAAACAATCACATAGAATGCAACTTCCAGTTTGAATGATGGAATGACTGGAATTGACCTTTGACAACTGTCGTTAAGGATAATCAGTCACAAGTCACATTGTTTCAACGAAATTTGTTTTAGATACACTCGATCGGCTGCTCGATCATCGTTTGGTATTCGTTTAATGTAGCAAAAAGTCTTTTGAACATTTATTGTAATTTAAAATAAATAAAAGTGAAAATTTAAGGAATATTGTATCAAATTTTCATTTTATAATTCCAACACTCCGAAACAAAAGCAACGTTCAATATAAAAAAGGAATCAGCAACGATGAGTGGAAACTCATTTGTGTATGAAAACACTTATGTGAGAAAAATCCGCGGTTTGTACTTGGATTCGAAAACGTCCGATGTGAACTTTGTATTTGATGTCGATACCGATCATTCAGAGAAGGTTCCGGCACATAAGGCTATTCTATCGCTTGATAATCCAGTGTTCGATGCGATGTTCTACGGTCCGGTAAAGGAAGGAAGCGATATCCCGATTGCAGATGCTTGTGCCGCCGCATTCAAAGAGTTTCTTCAATTTTTCTACTTGGATGAGGTGCGACTATCAGCCGAGCATATCGTGCAAGTGATCAATCTATGCAAAAAGTACGAAATGGACGAGTGCATGAAGCCATGTAGAACAACACTGCAAAAATCATTGACCATTGATGATATGTGCGCTGGCTATAGCATCGCTTTGGTTCTTGAGCAGAAGGAACTGGTCGAATTTTGTGAGGATAAAATAAAAGCAAATGCACAAGGAATAATGGCATCAGAGAGTTTTCTTGAGGCTGGGCGAAATTTGCTGGAGAAAATATTGACTCTGGTATCATTCAGTTGGAGCGCCTTGGAGAAAATCATGGCATGCATGGAATGGGCCAAAGCCGAATGCAGTCGAAGCAACTTGGAGACGAGCCCAGGGAATTTAAGAACACAGCTCGGTGGACTATACAATCGAATCCCATTTGAAAAACTCACCTTGGATCAATTTTCGCAGTACATTGCTGCATACGATGGATTTTTCAATGCCGAAGAAATTGTTGCGATGAATAATAGAATCCAACTTCAGAATCAACTATCACAATCCAAAATCCGTCAATATTATTTAAAGCGCACAAATAACGTTGAGTTAAGCGGAATAGAAAATCACAAACAAGCGCTATTAGAAGCAAAGAGATTGAAACATGCAGCAGACGCTGAAACGGATGATTTGTTACAAGCTAGTTTGTATACAGAAGCAATTGTATATTATCTGATGACCGGTATCGCAATGGAGCGAGATGCAGTCACGAAAGAGTCAGCGTTTGCGATGTACAGAGACACTCTTAGTTTTGCAAAATACATGGCTAAGAAATATCAAAGTCAGCAACAACAATTTTCACGTCAAGGGAACATTCACAGTAAATTGGCAATTCTAAATTTAAGATGTCAATCGTTAACCTATTTAAAATTGTTCAAATTAAAGAGAAGTCTACTTGAGCTTGGGCTTGAGATCTCGGAATTTGACGAATGCCAAAAAATTATATTAGTATATTTATCGACAAGTCATAAGCTATGGGAATTGGCTGATATGACAGTTATCAATGGAAATCATGCAGATTTCTTCATTGGACTTGATCTTGAACATGGACCAATTACACTGCACTGCTCACTCAGCGAACTGGTCAAATATGTTCAAGACGGTATACAAAAACTCAAACAAATGCGAGTCGACGATTGACTTTAATTTGTAGCAACTGTAATGTTTTCAATTTCATTATTTCACTGCTATGAAACATAAGAAGAAAAGTGAACCAACACTTTACACAAAGGATAGAACCAATGGAATTTATAATAATATTTACTGATTATTATTTTTACTTTCACACTTATTAAACACAAAAATTAAGGAGAACATAATTATCTATTGAATCTACCTCTTATAATCTCAAATCAATTATAAAAATAATTTATTTGAAATGTAATCCATGACAAAGAGCATTCAATAATATCCCCACTTTTTGGATTTTTCTTCATTTATTTTTGTTTATTAAGCTAAAATCGAGTGAAAACTTATTTTCATACTGAGATACACTTTGTTTAGCTCAAAGAACCTTATATTCAAAATGCATAACCGATCGCGTCTAAATATGATCCATTTTTTTCTTCAAACGATATGTCTTAAACCGAATTTCTTCTTGAAACCGTTCAAGTCGTCTAGTTATAATCTGGAAAGTGGCTTAACACCATCGAACTATCCCAATTTGGTGATTATGAGTACGAAGAAGATTAAGGTAGATCAATCAAAAAATATTTCCGATAAAGTGATGATCGTGAAGCACTAAAAATAATTTCTGATGCTATCGATTCTGTAAATGTTCATAAGTTGTTTTTGATTTGAGTAAAAGGTGAATTGATTCAACCGAATCGACAAACTGATGCTTTTATTTTCTATGGAATAAACGAATGACTGAACAAAATGTTCTACCGTCAAATGCACTTTTTAATAAGTAACACACTCCGTTAGATGGCGGCAAAACAACCACATAGAATGCAACTTCCAGTTTGAATGATGGAATGACTGGAATTGACCTTTGACAACTGTCGTTAAGGATAATCAGTCACAAGTCACATTGTTTCAACGAAATTTGTTTTAGATACACTCGATCGGCTGCTCGATCATCGTTTGTTATTCATTTAATGTAGCAAAAAGTCTTGTGAACATTTATTGTAATTTAAAATAAATAAAAGTGAAAATTTAAGGAATATTGTGCCAAATCTTCATTTATCCGTCGATATTAGAATAATTTATTAGAAACGTCGGTGTTTCAAACACAATTCCAACACTCCGAAACAAAAGCAACATTCAATATAAAAAAGGAATCAGCAACGATGAGTGGAAGATCATTTGTGTATGAAAACACTTATGTGAGAAAAATCCGCGGTTTGTACTTTGATTCGAGAACGTCCGATGTGAACTTTGTATTTGATGTCGATACCGATCATCCAGAGAAGGTTCCGGCACATAAGGCTATTCTATCGCTTCATAATGCCGCGTTCGATGCGATGTTCTACGGTCCAGTGAAGGAAGGAAGTGATATCCCTATTTCAGATGCTTGTGCCGCCGCATTCAAAGAGTTTCTTCAATTTTTCTACTTAGATGAGGTGCGACTATCAACCGAGCATATCGTGCAAGTGATCAATCTATGCAAAAAGTACGAAATGGATGAGTGCATGGAGGCATGTGAAACAACACTGCAAAAATCATTGATCATTGATGATATGTGCTCTGGCTATAGCATCGCTTTGGTTCTTGAGCAAAAGAATTTGACCGAGTTTTGTGAGGATAAAATAAAAACGAATGCACAAGAAATAATAAAATCAAAGAGTTTTCTTGAGGCTGGACGCACGTTGTTGGAGAAAATATTGACTCTGGTATCATCGAGTTGGCACGCTTCGGAAACGGTCATGGCATGTATGGAATGGGCTAAGGCCGAATGCAGTCGAAATAACTTGGAGACGAGCCCAGAGAATTTAAGAACTCAGCTGGGTGAGATATGCAATCGAATTCCATTTGAAAAACTCACATTGGATCAATTTTCGCAGCACGCTGCCGCATACGATGGATTTTTCAATGCCGAAGAAATTGTAGCGATGAATAATAGAATCCAACTTCATTCCAGAGTTTATTATTCGTATTTCGAGCGCACAAACGACGATGAATTAATAGAAATGCAAGGTTATCGTCAAACGTTATCAGAAGCAAGGAGGCTGAAACATGCAGCAGACGCTGTAAAAAGTGGTTTGTCTCATGCTATTTTACATACAGAAGCAGCTATACATTTTCTGATGACCGGTATCGCAATGGAGCGAGATGCAATTACGAAAAAGAAAACATTTAAGATGTACAATAACAGTAAGATGTACTTGAAGTACATGGCTCAGAAATATCAAAATCAGCAATTACGACTTACACGTAAAGGGAACATTCACAGTAAATTGTCAATTCTGAATTTGAGATGCCAATCGTTATTAAACTTGAAATTCTACAAATTGAAGAAATACGAGGTCGAGCTGTCAGAAATTAACGAACACCCAGAAACGTTATCTGCATATTTATCAGAAAGTCATGAGCTATGGGACTTGGCCGATTCGACAGTTATCAATGGAAACTATAAGGATTTCTTTATTGCACTTGATCATGAACATGGACCAATTACACTGCACAGCTCACTCAGCGAACTGGTCAAATATGTTCAAGACGGTATACAGAAACTAAAATAGATGTGAGTCAACGATCTACTTTCGTTATACCATTGCAGAAGGTGTACTCCGTGAATGGTGAAAACAACATTTTCCTCTTTCATTCGAAAATTAGATTGCATTTTGCTACAATTGTGAATCAATTATGAAAAATAGCTTAAATATAATAAAATTAATGACAAAAAGCATTCAATAAAGATTCCTGATTAATTTCTCTTCGAGATTTTCATTTTAGTAAAAACTGGAAACATTTCTTTATTTTCCCTTGTTTGTTCTTCATTCCAGTCAAAAATTAAGTGTAAAATTATTTATTTTTGTACTGAAACACACACTTCGATCAGTTCTAAACACCTTTTATTCATATGACAAATGCGGATACATTTGAATTTATTTTCATAAACAAATTGCAACTAAAAATAAACAATTGAACATTCCAGAAAAACGATTTAGATTCAAAACAATTTCATTGTACGTGACTGTTGATGAATCATCCAAAACCCTCAACAGATTCCGTCTATTGTTCGAAAGATGACGCTGTGAGTCGGTTATTGGAACCAACGTATCAAATACACGTACAGTTTCAAATTGTGATACGTTGAATTTGGCGCGTTTTTTTATTATCATTGTGTATCTCATAGCGTATAGAGCAGTAAATGACGACCAGCTGTGGCAATTGCGTTCGTTGAATTTGGTTTCGTAAGCAGAGAATAATACGGTATCCGCATTGGAATCAAAACAAAGTGAAACGAACACGAAGTATGATGTGATGTGACGCATGCGACGCAAGCGCTTGGTGTAAAAATTAAGGTGAACGCGGTTTGCGTTCATTAAAATTGTTCTCTAGCACGAGCTAACCGTGGCGTGTGTGTGTGTGATTGTAATAAGGTCGCGATTGTTCATAAATGCGTAGCAGCAGCACACACAACACAGCGAATGAGAAAAAAAAAACGCGCGCTCCGTTGAAGGCAGCACGCGCGCTATTTATCTCTTTCGTGCTGCCGCACGTAGCCAACGATTGCGATATATTTTTGTAAACATTCGATTCGCGTACGAATTTGACGTATTGCAAATAATATCAGACACACAGAGGCTGCGAAAGAGTACAGCACAACATAACGAAAATGCGAAGTAAAAGTTTTTATAAAATATCGCAACAGGCTTGAAAATGAGTAAGAATTTTATTTAATCATTGATGAAAAGTGGAAAAATTCAAAACCAATTTTTGTGGCTTTTCATCGACAGACAATTTTTAGTTTGATTTGATAAAAAGAGACGTGGTTTATCAAAGCCACTATCATACGCAGTATGTAACAAGTGATTAGTTGATTTTGTTTTTTTTTTTAATCAGGCAAAGATCTGTTCGCTGAGAAGGTCATACACTCATATCTCGCTCATCAGGTGGGTTTCAATATCATTTTTGATTCGTTTCACTGACACTTCATGTTCACAATGTTTGCGATACAGTTTTTAGCAAAATTCGTGCACACACAGCAAATGAATGAAATTGCAATACGTCATGCGGTGGTGTGAACATGTGTGTTTACGTTTTTCTCAGCGAGACAGAGAGAGAAAGAGAGAGAGAGAGAGAGAAATTTTGTTGGTGAATTCATGGCTGTCATCAACACACAAAAATACACTGACTGAGTGCTACGGCCTGATATGCACGTACGTCGAACACACAAACGCACGTCAACAAACGACCAAATACGCACGAATGAGAGAGAGAGAGGAGGTAAACACACAATTAAAATGAAAACATAATCAAAACGTCATTATACAGCCAAAACAGTCAGTCGATCGACTTTCTTCACGATTCAAACACAAAGTGATCATTTTTATTTTCCTTTTATTTTCTTCTGTTTTGTGGATGAATGTTTGGAATTGGACAATTAACAGTGACTGGAGAGAGTTTCGGTGGTGATCGCAATGGCTCATCGGTTGGATTCTCGATAAAAGGTAGTATCGACAGGTATTTGCAAAGGTTTTTTTTTCATTAGTTTTTAAATAAAGACAAACAAATCAAACTCAAATGACCTCTTTATGAGCGGTGAATAGAACCAATCGAATTTTTCCCCTGAAGCAATGAAATAAACATCAAATTCATTCTTCAAATGGAGTTAATTGTATTTGGTGCGAATTTTTGCTTCAGTTGTGTTCCACTATTTTAGTTTGCTCAATTTGACCTTTTTTGGACGAATTGATGCAATTAAAGTGCACTTTTTTTTTCGTTCATGAGAAATGAGTCGAACTGTCAAGTCGACCAAGGTAAGTATCAGTTTGGTTTTCAATACTTTTGTTCCAATTGGATTTTCAGTAAAAAACCTCTTTTATGATGATTAAATAAAGAATAGCGAAAATTGTGTGTTGATTTAATAAAGAATTGCAATAATTTTGTGTTGATTTTTAGAAAATTGATTTTATAAGATTGACTTGAGAAAATATTAAGTCATGAATATTGATTAAAAATTATTTCAAGAAAAAATTGATTGAATAAAGAAAAATCTACAGCAAAATTCTATACAAATCTTAGAAAAAGGTGTAAAAACAGCAAATTCCGTTGAAGAGTCTTTGACACTGCATTTTCATCGGAGTAATTTGGAGTTCCATAGAGCAAAGGACTGGATATTTCTGTGTGTCAGCCACTAAATTCTTAGGAAATCAGGAGATTTCATACATTTTGCATCGATTTTCTTTTGTTTTAGTCAAGGAAATAGCAAATTTTCATCAATTTTTCGTTTATTCACTACTTATGGTAAGTGTAGGTAGTATGAAGCTTGAGTCATTTGCATGGAAATGAACGGAATAATTGTGTGTTAATACTAAAAATAACGAAAATCCCCATAAATTTATAATTTTCCACATGATTTGGTTTTTACTCCAGAAAAGCAGGCATTTACTTTAAATTTCATAAAAGATCCATTAGACAGGGCGAAATAAATTTTTTATAAAGAATTAAATAGTCCAATTCAAATGTACAAAACGTTACATTTCCTAGCAACTGAATGCTTCTGTGACAGGAGCCAAAATAAAAGAATGTTACCATGGCCTACAAAAATTATTATTACCAATTTCAAACAAAATACATGCAATAAATAAAGAGAAAAAATTCATTTGCATCGGCTATTTCATGGAATCGAATGGAAATGGTTAATTTTCGGTTTTTTTTTTCAATTCGATTTCATGCATCGTTTGTGCCTTCGTTTTATTATTATTGTTCATTTGTGTTTATATGCTGTACCCTTTGTTGACGGCAAAAATTCAAACTGTCATTTTATATGTCAAGTTTATCGCGCATAATAAGAGTGTAGTTGGATCGAGGCGACAGAGCGGTTGGTAAGTTTATTGTTCTGTTTATGCGATTAAAACGAAAGCGAATTTTATTAAAAAGAATTTCTGAAAATAAAATCCGTTTTGAAAAATAAAATTTATTTGACAAAGGAAAAAAAGTAAAATACTCGCTTCAGAAACGTACTTTCATTCAAGCGATTGTCAATAATTTCCTTAAAACATTCATTCCAACCCTTGTTTCAAATACGATTTTCCAAAAACATAACAAATCAATTTCTTTACAACAAAATTGTGCGTGTTAATTCGGAAAAAAGTCCAATAAACTAGGTCAAACTCCATCAAATTCCGTCTGACAATGAACTAAATTTTAATGAGGCTACGGTCTCAATGCTTCAAACGCACAGTGTAAAGCATCAAACATTTCGTTGACAGATGAAAACTGTTCCAAACATTGCAATTTTTTCTGATTCATCCGCAATATTTTTTTTTCACAGAATTTTAAATACATTTTTAATATTCAATTCATGATCGAAAGAATCATCGGTGATTTTATTCAATTACAATGGAAATGTTGATTTTCGGCATAAAAATTGATTGTGTACACTGTTGAATTAGGTAAACAAATCATATGTTGCATTGTGTGTTTATATCGCATCTTCCACCTATCGCACGTCGAAATGTCTCGGTCGGTTGTCAGTACTTGTTCAGCATTGTTGAAAGAAGGTGTTCAATTGAGAGCAGCCTGTTTGGTAAGTCAATTAAAACTCATTGAATCCATCCAGATTATGATGGGAAACAAATCCGTAAGAATTTAATTGTAAAACATATTTTTTGCTAAAAAAAAATTACTTGAAATCGTTTCATTGCGAGCTTTTTGAAGGATGTAATTTTTGTGCTATACAACTTTCGGTTGTGTCAAAAAAAGAAAACTGTCATTGGTGTGTTTTTTTTTCTTCATTCGGCAGCACAACGATGGCCAATTCAATTTGGAGCAGAAAATTTACATTTTTAAAGAAAAGAAAAAAATATCGAAATTTCAAAAGAATTTTTCCAAATTCGTCAAGTCACCAATTTGACACGGGATCATAATTCGATTTTGACTCTAACAAATTGGAACTGGCACACTGAGGAGGTGGACAAAATCTGGAATCACTTGCTTAACAGCCAAACAGATTTGGAATTAGCTGAGCCAATCGCTGGATTTGCAATCATAAGGTAGGAAAGCGACGAGCTGGTAATAAAATTTAATATTTTTTGTCGTTTTTATTTTAAATAATAATTTGGTTGTCATTCTGTGAGGAATTGCACATTGGGTTAATTTGCTTCATTTATTTCTGAATTTTGACGAGCGATAGAGAATCAATTGAAAATCAAATACATTCAGTCTTTCCGAATACATTTTTTCATGATCCAGGCACATTTCATTGAATGAAATACCCTTCCAATCACTCGGCATTAGAATTCACTTGAATTTTGTCAAACTTCATTCAATAAGCACTGCCATTGACTGAGTCAATTGCATGCATTTCAATAAAAATTCCGATTTATTCGATTTTGTCCCCGATTTTATTCATTTTTCTTCTGAAATTGTCTTCTCCAAATATTCAAAAATCTCCTTCAACTAAACCGTCTCTCAATTGACAGCACGGCTTAATTCACCACCTGAACTAGTGACTTTTACATGGAATTAAAAAAAATTCAAAGACAATACAACTGAAAAATGTCATGCTTTCCAAAAATGTTTGACATTGTTCTTGATGAAACCAAAGGAAATCAATATATTTCACGAAAAGACCTTGATGTGATCTGAATTTGCAAAATTATTTTTTATTGAGACCAAAAGTAATGTCGATGACTTGAGCTGTCAATTCGCTGAACAAATATATGGAATCTGAGATCTATTCTAAAAAAAACAGTCCTATCAGACCGTCAACAATCCAAGGCAACGCCAGTTTCTTGTAATAATCTCGTCTTTAGTCGAACATTTTCTGGAAAATATTCCTTTCATTGATTTCATTCTCATAAAGATGTTGGTGTTCAATCCCGGTGACTGTGTCAGAGTCAATTAGTCATCGAGTGCCAAATATGAAACGAAAAATTAATTGTCAAAATGCCAATCATTATCCATTCAATTAAAATCACATCAAATACTTATATCAGTAATTTTTGTACATTGGCATAATTTTGCAGCCTAACGGCTGCCTCAAAATCTAATATTCCGAATGAATATTTCAAGTGAATAGCTTTCGATGTTGTCAGAGTCCATCTGAACTGTCAAAATTGAAAGATGAGAAAATTCCACGGAATTCCCATTCAAAGACTCCGGTTTACTATTTCCATGCAATTTCATAGCAAATCCGCTCGAAACATCAATTTCAAAATGAGAATAATTCAAAAATCCATTGAATCGCATTCGATGCATTTGAAAAATTCGTTCGGTATTATTTGTTTGACAGATGAAAATGGTTTACAAAAAGTCCGCGTTCACAGTGCTCGTGGTGGTGGGTATTGTTGTTTCAGAAGTCAGAATGTCGTTGTAATCGCTGACAAGATAAAAACAGAGTTATGCCATAGCTCAATCAGATGGAGTTACTGTGTACGAAATGACTTTACGTAATGAAAAAAATGTTGAAGCAAAGGAATGTATATTCAACGAGGATTTGCAATTCCAATTTAGTTTTGTGTGCAATTTACGCAGAAGTACAAATAGAAAAGGAATCCAATTTCAAAACTTGAATTTTGTGAATTGAAATTAAATTGAATTGAATTTTAAATTGCAGATGGATTGCAGGCGATGCATAGAATTTTCAGGTGAGAACCGTAAAAAAATCAAGCCGAACATTTTTTTAATTCATTTTTAGGTGTGGAAAAAATGAACATTTGAATATGGTGCGATTCATCGTTTCACAGCAAAATGAGTAAGTGAAGAGAAAAAAATGTGTTCAACCGAGAGAACAAAAGAAAAAAATCGAAAAGACGCGCTTCGTAACGCGTTGAGCTGCCATCTCGCAAGCATCGACGACACAAAACCATTGCAAATCGTTCACACATTCGCACAAACGCCACATTGCCAACGTAAAAGCAATGAAGCGGCTCAGCCAAATACGTTCATGTTGTTGTTTTTTTTTCTTGTTCATTCGTTTCGTCTCTGTCCGTGTGTTCGGGTACGAATGAGAAGAAAATGCGCATCGAAGATACAAAATGGATGGCGTGATCTGGTGTAAAATTGCTGAAAACGAACTAAAAATCACACCAATACACACATACACGCGCGCGCGTTACATCGAATGGCAAACAAACACGTATGTGCGCTCTCTTGTGTGTATATTGCTCCCTGCGACCAAGTGAAAAATAAAAACCAAATGAGCATTCAAACTCAATGAGAACATGAGGAAAACAGTCTCCATTCAGTTTGAAGAAACGACGCAATAAATAAGTTTGCTGTAAGACCCAACTGGAAAGAGTTTTGAAATGCGTCGTTTTGTAGTATTGAGTCGAAAAAAAATGCGTTTTTGGTGTCGCGTTGAATGCGTACTACGTGTATGTTGGATATGAAAATGGCGCGCATTGAATAGCCGATCTCTCTCCAATTTGATTCACTTTCGAATGCATGCATCTCTGTCTGGCTCACGGTGTGTTTCGAGGTCGCTGTGATACAGTTTTCGTGCACACACGGTTCGGTTGCTGGTGCTGCTGTACGTACGCATACAATCGACTCAAAAGATACCTGCATACATAAGCATATACAGTGGCGAATAGAGGCTCTCAATATGATACACGGAGAGTCACAGGCAACACAAACTCAACGACCGAATTAAAACACATGGACACAAATGAATGTAGCAAAACATGAACGCACGGAACAATTTTTCGTTCGTTTGTTCTACTCTATGAAACGCGTACATTGCGCGCGCTACACGCACACCATTACATCAGTACCTCCGTTCGGAGTTCGTAGTCAGTGACTACGTGCCCGCACATCGTTACCTCTCACTCAACATCACCAGCATTCGTCTTGCTCGCACTCGTTCAGCCGCAGCAATTTTTAGCTCCGATGCATGCATGCGAAAGTAGCAGCAACAACAACGACAACGCCATCGAACGACCGAATGAGAGAGACGAGGAGAAAAGAAGAATAAAAAAACAACCACACCAGCAGCGCTGCTGTGTGACCGTAGTGAGTGAGGAATTGTTGGCCGCCATTGTTGAAAAATTTTTCGTTTGCGCGAGACACACTCAGGCATTACACACAGGAAAAAAAAACGACGAATGGATTTTGTGCGTTGTGTCGAAATCAAAAAAAGAACAAAATAGACTCAGTTTCATGTTTTGTGTGTGAATTTCATCATCAAATTTTTTTTCACCAAATTTTATCCGTGAGAAAAAAAAAGGGAATTTTAGTGCAAAAACAATCGAAATGTGTATAATCGAAAGAGAGTGAAAAGAAGACGAAGAGAAAAAAAAAAGAAGAAGAAAGAAAAAACGTAGTGTGTGGTTATTGAGAAAAAAAAAAGTGTATAATAAAACGGCAGCGACGTCACAGGAATAAAAGCAGCCAAAAGAACGAGTTGAATTGTGAGTTTTAAAACAAAGTGAATCCAATATTTCGAACAAAAACCGATAGAAGAGTAGAAAAAAAAACAACAAAAACAGCAACATTTCCCTCGGTACGGGACAAACCAAAAGGTGTGAACCTCTCTCAGTTGTGCATATATAGAACGGAATAGATAGCAAAATAAGAGTTTTTTTCCTCCTCTCTCGATACTGCTCTGCCAGTCGTTGTTGTTTTTGTTGTTGTTAATTGTATTTGTATGCATATTGTTGCTACTAAAGTAACCACTTAGTCAATTAAAGCCACTGATTTTCGGTTCGATGTGATCTGATCCGATGAATTCAATTGCAAATGTACGGAATAAAAGGAAAAAAATTATGCTGCTCATTTTATTTTCAAATTTCGAGTCAAGAAAATGTGTGTTTGATCAAATTTCCGAATGACGACTATGTGTGCGAGTGTGAGCGAGAGCGAACGTGTGTAAAAAAGGAATGAGATAGAGCAAGCATTTAGAACGTATTGACGACGACGACGACGACGGCGGCCACTACAGCGACATATGATGAAAATTAAATTATACGCGTATACATGAAGCACTAGTTTTTTTTTTTCGTTCATTCGTTCACCCGTCTTCATTTCTCGTTCAATATTGTTGGCTCATTCGGTGCGAGTGTGCATGTGGATGTATATGGGATATGTGAGCTGCTTGTGTTATTTTTCGTTTTTAGTTCTTGCTTTAATTGTTCGCATATAAAATTCAATTCATATGAGCGGTTGAACGGGCAATCGGATGCGCGCGCGCACACTTGCGATAGAAACAGACACATATCAAATGCTGGTTAATCGGACATTTTACGCAAGAATCAAACAATATCATATTCGACCCCCGAAAAAAAGATGTACAGAAAAAGACATTCGTTGAGTTTCCGCGTAGTGAACCATTTTAAATTGGACCGTTTATTGCTCCATTTATCGAAAAAATGCAATTGCATGTGTTTTTGTTATGTGCCACCGCTTGTCGCCACTGTCTTCTCGGCATGTAAATGGGAGAGAGCGAGAGGAAGAGAGTAAGTGAAAAAGGGAGCGATTTCCCCAGAATCCAAACATATTGCATCGACGGCTTTTTTCAGCTCGTCATTCACACGCGACACAAACAAACAATTGGATTGCAATGGGGTTTTTCTTTTGCATAAAAAAACTGTAGACGATACAAAATATTACTCAGCCACCACAATTGTGACCTTTTTTTTGTAGTTGACACAATCAAGTGACATTTTTTAAAATTCAAATCGACAATGTTGTAAATTACGAACTGTAATCAAGCGGTTTCTTTTTTTCATCGATTCATTTGTCGTGCCTCGAAATCGTCATTATCGCGCAATGGCCTCTCTGTGTAACAATTGCTCGGGATTACAGTTTTGAAAAACACGCGAGTATTTAAGGTGTGTTATTTCGTTCTCCAATAATCGCTTCGGATTATTAACCAGCCATTTGTAAGCATCGCACTATGCAACGTCACGAACAGCCAGTACCAGTTGAAAAAAAAAGCAATTCAAAGAATCAAAGTGCATGAAATTCCGACTCTCACAATCTTCATCTCACTCACTCGCACAATTTGTCCCTCTCGCCCAAGTTTGAATATACATTTGTCGACGTTTGACATTTGCATACGATTGTCAACACATTCTATTCGCTTCATTCGTCAGTCGCCAATATTTTCTCTTCTCTCGCACAATGTTTTTCTGAAGTTTTTACGAGCCCGAACAAATCTCATGCGAAACAAAACTCATCCGAATTATCGCTGCTTAACGCAATAATCACTCGGCCACACATATTACAATTTCGTACGAAAATGAGCATTTCGTTTGCACATTACCACACAACACACATTAATTTGCGTGTCAATTACGCTACTCAGTGCGCCGTGTTTCGAAAGTATAGTTTCATTCAATTTTTATTGTTCTGACCTTTAGGGGTTTTGGCCATTTTACACTATTTTTAGTCGTAGTTCAGCGGATACTTTTCATTTATTTCTGATTTTTATTCAAGAAAAAGTTTTATTTTTCGATTTTCACGCAAGAAAAATATAAACAAAATTAAGAAATGAATGAAATTGCGGAAAAAACCAAGAAAAACCAAGAAATCAACGGAATTGCAAGAAGAACCAATAATCTGTGTTAATTTCTTAGAATGTGCCAAAGATTAACTGCAACTGATTCACGTTCATTTTTTTTCTCGGGAATTCAAGCGCTTATCTCGTCATTGTATCATTTCGAGCAACATCTCTTCCGCCAATTTGACGTCCTAAATCATATTTCGAAGGATACTTCCACGCTTTTAAATGATTTTCGGAAGACTTTTTGTCGAAATGATTTTTTCTTTGCTCTGAACTGATTTTTGAGAGCATACCAATATAGGACAGATGTTCTGAAGTCACTTCATGTGCTTCTATGCAAATACCTACATTTTTCTCGATAATTTTTATTGAAAATTTTATGAATCTCTTTCGAATTCCGTCAGTTTTGTTCACATTTTGCTGATTTTATCTTAAATTTATTGTCAATTTTACATTTTTCAGTTCTATTCAGCAACTTTTTATTACCTTTTAACGATTTGTGCAACATTTCAACTCGTTCCAATGCGATTTTAATGATTTAAAGTAGATAGTCAATGACTTGTTTGCACTTCTTGTTCTCTTTTTTCTATTCATTAAGCAATTTTTCACAATTGCTGAATCATTTTCTCGTTTTCTTTTCGATCATTGGATTTCAATGTTATTCTCAGTGTTTTTCTCGCAAAATCCTCTGTTTTTATTACCCGAAAGCCGTTGAAAATCTCTGTCGTTTATTCTATGGAAATAGCGATAAAATGGTTGTACGAAAGCGTAATCAATCTTTTCCAAGCTCATGCATTTACGAATGGAACTCCTCGAAACGCTCCATTATCTGAAATGGACTTTGAAAAATTCAACCTCTTTCCTGTGTCCAAACAATTTGTGTAAACAAAAAAGAAGATCTCCAGGACCAATGTAAACATTCCGTTTGCCATCAGCAATTACGTAATTAAATCCGCTGAAATTGATTGGTCGATTTGATTGGAACGAAAAAAAAACTGTCATTTCCAAAAAAGAGTGCGCCATCAAAAACCCGTAGATAATCTATAGAAGCCCGTCAAAAGCGCGCTGCGAAGCGTGCGATGACGACATTGTTTGCGTTTGTCAGTGGATAAACATCAGCGAATAAATATCCAAAGCGAAAACACAGTGAAATTCATAAGCACAATGAACAGCAACAACAAGAACACGGTGCAGCGTTGCATGGATTGAACACGCTTTGTGTTGTTTCTCGTCTTGTAGTGAATGGTTTGGTTTTCAGTGTGCTTTTGAGATTGTTTTGATTTCAAAATACGCGATTTCCGTCACTTGGCATTGACATGTGCATGAATTGGCAATTTTTCGGCAACGTTCTCTCCCTTTGACTGCAGTGACTCAATTCGCGATCTCTTTCGTCGACTTCAGTTATGGATATACACAAGTTCTATTTGTTCAGTGGCAGACCACAAATCAATCAACGACCGAAAAAAACATGTAGAAAAAAAACAAACCCTTCGACGTATGACCATGGCTCTAGAAAAAAATCTGAAACTGTTCTGAAAATACCCAATTCTTGAGATCACAAACGTAAGAAAGCACAATCGCAGTGCGGTTTCAATGTATGTGTGTCTTCCCTTTGTACATCACACACACGCACAAATATATACTAGACAAAACTAACAGAGAATAAAAACCTAAATTATATAATTGCGACGAGCATAGACGCGTATTCTTCTCAATTCCATTTTAAGAGCTATTCTTTTGTGCACAAATCGCGCTTTGTTTATACAGTTTGTTTTGAACATATAGTATACATATATGCATGATGGTGATCGAGCCAGATGACTCGCTATGACTGAACACGATCGCACTCACTCCATTAGTCATTTTTTTCTTTGCTCTTCACTTGTGCAAAAATGTAAACACCGAGAAAAAACAACAATCAGTTTTATTCCGTCGACTCTGCGCTTTATCGTCGCTCGTGCATCATTCGATATTGATACGCACAATAAATTCGGTTTTATCACACTCAGACATCGACCCTTTGTTATCGCGCTATCGTGCTCTTCTTTCGGCTCTTTTGGGTCTATTGCGAAAGCTGCACTGTGATAAAACAAAAGCAGCAGTACGAGAAATTATTAGTAAATAAATGGGTGGATTCATCCGTTTCCATATTGCGTTTTAATCTAGAATTAAATTTTTTCACAGAGAAAAGCCATGTTTTACCTTGGAAATGTGTTTTTTTATTTGTAATAATAAGAGATTGGATGAAATTGCCTAGCGTTCTATTCAAATCACTTCGAAATATGGCAAAAACTGTTGTAGTTTCAAACAAATCTTCGATATCTTCAGAAAAATTCCAAATGAAAAAACTCTTCAAAATGGTCAAAACTATAAAAAAAAAAAGTTTAAATGTCTCTTGAAAATTGGCCAAACAAAAAAACTCGTCGAAAAATTCGAAATTTTATTTTAAAAAAACCGGCAACATAAGATAGTCATATAATTCGAAAAAGTCAGACAAATCACACAGTTATTTGGTTCAAATGATAACCATTCAAGAAGATAAAATAAAACGTCGCACTCATTTTACCCAAAAACCCACTCAAGAAGCGGTAGACACAGCCCAGTCGTTCAAAAAAGCCGTCAATTCAGCTTGACGTTCAAGTGTTTTGACGTTGATTTTGTAGCTCGTAAAAAAAACCAAAATCACTTAGCGATTGAATTCTAACGCAACGCAAACTCATGACTTTTTTAACTGCAGTCAAAAATTCTTCCTGTTGGCTCAGCAAAAAGATGACCCAAACAAAAACGCCGATACGGCTCGAACGAGGTGTGAAATGAAAAAAAAACGAAGTGCAAGTCTATGTAGATGTACTGATTGTGTTTGCGAAAGCGTGTTAGTGTGTTTGTGCTGTGCATATGGGACCGAAATAGATAAATTTTGTAAATTTTGTTGAAAACGAGTCCCATTTGGTTCTGTATCGTGTTTTCTATTGCACATACGTGCAAAATGAATATTGGAATTGATGGGCAATACAGGCGCACATGACATTACAAGTATTGTTTGCTCAACAACACCGCATCGGCAGAAGAACAAGGAGAAAAACACACACACACACTCATCGAATGGAAATCGATTTGTGTATGCAAGGCAAGGCGGCGTACAAAAACGGAGTAAAAATACGCGCTTCGATTGACTGATGAATGCTCATGTGAATTTGTAATTCGATCGGGTTGAAGAAAAAAAAAACAAATAGTGCTCAGCGTATTGATTTTGAGATAATCGTGACTCTTTTAAATCGATATTTTTAGACGAAAGTTCACGACGATCAATGTCGAAAGTTTAAATGAAATTGAAATTATTCAATCATCATATCATCGATTTTTTAAATAACCGACGATTAAAAGTGTGAGATAGAGAGGTGGAAAGAGACATGGAGAGATATAGATGTTATATTATAGAATGAGAAGAGCAATGGAAGAGAAGTAAAAGCAGAGAGAAAAACATAAAGTAATCAACGAAAACACGCGCGAATCAACAAATTTTTTTGTTCGAAAAAAATCAACTCTATGAAAGTTCCACTGAATTGAAATGGGAAAATGATGTGTTAAACACACTTAAGTGTGCATTGATGAGATTGCGAGTAAATCAGCTCAAAATGTGAAACTAATTCTACAATTTTACAGTGAAATAATTTGATATTTGATGTGGAATTAGCGACTTTCGTGGACTTTGATGAAAAAAAAATATTATGCTTTAACTGCTAAATTCAATGTTTTCCCACCAAATACGACAGTTTTAATTCGATTCACAAGGAAATTTGAATGAGAAGAAATAACAAGAAATGAAATATTCCAATATTGGCTCAATTTTGTGATGTTATTCTTTAAATTGGTTAATTTTGTTAACAGAATGATGGTTTAGCTGTGACATAAACTCCCATTTTCAGTTCAAATTTGTGTTAATTTGTGAAAAAAGCCAAAAAAATCACTTCGAATTAGTATTAAGTCGGCAGTTTTGATGCAACAAATGTTTTCAAACCGCAAAAAATGTCCAAAACTCCATTTCTCTCATCGATTATGTTATTTTTCTCTTTTCTCGCGACATTTTTCTCTTCACTTACATGGCCACAACGAAAATTACGAGTCTCAACCACATCGAATTGCTGAAATCTACGTTAAGCATGAATGTTTGTGCCATAAATTATGTTGAAAAGTCATAAAACGAAAGCAAGAACTTTACGAAATGGAAAAAAAAACTGTCCACATCGACAGCGTTGGCAAACAAATATTTTATCCTTACCCATAGCTCATCAATTGTGTATTTTAGTGAATAATTTGTCCAAGAAACGAAATATTCAGAAGAGACGTAACGAAAACCAAAAAAAATCTGTTTTCTGTTTTATTTTCAGGGCTATTCGAAGTGAAAGCGATGAAAAGGGAGTGAATTGCATGTGCATAGGCATCACCGGCATACAGCAGAAACGGAGACAAGAATCTGTTACAAATACGCACGAGACCACATCAAATAACTACTTAAGAGAGCAGCAAGAAAAAAAAGCCGTTTGATTTAGTGAGACAAGTGAAAAGTGACAATTGAAACTGAATAGCAGTGAACTGATTTTGTGAATTCATCGCCAAAGTGCAAAGCAAAGCGCTCGAAAATTGGTTTAAAGCAAACAAAATTACAGCACGACGTCGATTACAGGCTTCGCTATATACCAATTGGAATAAAAAAAAAACGATGTGCTGATACAGAGAGGACATGGTTGCACGGGAGTGAGTGAAACAAATCGATTCTCACTACGAACATTTGGTTTTGCCGTAGCGTAGTCGCGAGTGTGACAGAGACGTAACGATGCAACGCATGCCTCGTACTGCAACCCAAACGAAACAAAGATAGAAGAACGAAGCGAGGAAAGGAAGGAAAAAAACGTTGTTTCCGTACCCAACTGTGGTATCGTGAGTGAGTGTGTGTAGTTTTTGCATTATAGTAAGCGCTGTGATGCGTATATCGCTTTCTCATACACAAACCCACTACGTGTATGAATAGGTAGTGAGTGAGTGAGTGAGAGCATCAGTTTTTGCTCGACCGACGACGACGACGACGAAAAAAACGCTCGCTCACACAGACTCTCACCATACAAACAATTGAACAGACCTGCGAACAAAAATAATCAGTGAAATAACAAGCACACTCGTGAACTCTTGTCGTGTATTTCTTTTTCTCTGTTACTTTTCACATAACCAATTCAATGGAATTTCTTTTCTTCAGTTGAGTTTTGAAAAATTGGAAAAAAAATAGTTTTTAAAAGAAGAATATTCTTTTGGTTTTTTGATAATCGCGTGTGTTTGTGCGTATTTAGCTCATTGATAAACCAAACGGTTGCAACATACTGATTTCAACAGGAAAGTGCTCACACATAAAAAATCGTTCACGAATCGAAGCAACGCAACTCATCACTGTTTTGTGGTTGTTTCGATGATTAACCACTCTATGAAGGTAAATATTCTCGTTTTTTGTTGTTGTTGTTGTTCATTTCGAGTGTAAGAGAAATTACGGTTCTGTGCTATACGAAAATTGTGCTAGGGCAAACAGAGACAATACACGCGTTTCAGATGAGAGCAAAAACACAGATTGTGCTAAGAATGCATAATTGTTCAGCCACTCAAGCGTTAAAATTATTCTTTTCATGGAGATGAGACGTCTTTTTCGGAAATTGAATGCTAATTTTGAAGATTCAACGCAAAACTAAGTGAATTAGACATGAAAAACAACTCGTCATTTCGTATAAAATCTTTGAAACTTCTGAATTTGATAGAAGAACTGTGAATTGTTTTAATTAGACGTAAAAAAAAAACTGCAAAATTTAGTGTTTTAGACATGATCTGTAGAACTAGAGCAGAGAAAATGAAGAAAAAACCGAAAATACGGTATAAAAACTATTTGTTCATAATCAAAAATTGGCAAATTGGTCCAAATGTTCACATTTATTGGTTTAACATGAACAATACACTTCAATTTCATGTTTTTCATTCTTTTTTCAAGTCAAGAATAAGCAAAAAAATGCGCATTCGTTATCATAATTCAGAATAAACATTGAAAACTGCTCAGACTGCCGTCTGAAAGGTGTCAAAATTGAACAAAAACAAGAAGAATTGATGAAATTCTCAATAAAAACTCGATAAATTCCATGTGAACAGCCGCTAATTTCCATGTGAAATGAACAAATTGGCCTCTTTCCCGCTCGAATTATTCTAAAATTGGAGAAGTAATGAGTCAGACAAATCGATTTTTTTTATAGTTTTCAATTGACTTTTGCTTTCTAGTTGACAGTCGGTGTATTTTTAAATCGAATTTGATGATTTGATAGAGCGTTATTATCGGGCATTTTTGTTGTCATTTATTTTGGGATCAAGTTTTTCTTCCGGCTTAGGAAATATGCTCTATTTGCTCAATAAAGAATAATTATTCAATCGATGCTTCATTCTGAATTAAAACCGCATTTCTAAGGACATTAACAGTACTTTAGCATCAATCTCGCTTTTTGTCCATAATACCACCTGAAATTTATTTTCACACTCCGAATATTGACCTAAAACCTGGAACAGTTGCATTAATCACACATTATCTCTCCCATTTCCATTCGAACAGTCCAAATGTGGGGAAAACAGTGGCAATGGCACCCGCATTAACCGAACCAGTTAGTCATCGTCAGTCAAAAATATCATCACCAGCCCAAGCCTCATCACCGCGCCCAATCATAAGTGACGTTAGCGAACAAACGCAAACCACCACCGCCACAAATCCTCATCATCGTTTGGCTCTGCAGACAAACGGTGGAGGAGTTGCAATTGGTAATAGCTTTGCAGCCACAAAAGACGTGCAAACAACCATACAAATCGATAATAATCAATTAGACGAGCAACTATTACAACAATCACCGAAGAAGAGCAGCCAATTCAAAGCTGATCATTTCATTGCACCAGATTTCCAGTCGACATTCACCCAGCATATACAAACATCGAATGGGTGAGTATAACACGCCGAATTTTGTTAAAATTCGAGATTTTTGTTTGGAGAATTTAAATTCTAAAATTGAACGAAAAGAAAATGAGAGAAAATGGACAAAAAATGTTGAAAAAAAGAGAATAAATAGGAAATAAACAAATCAAAATGTAAACCAATTACCAGATACAATCGAATAAAAACTGACTCTTGAAAAATCAAGAAACAAACAGCTCAACACATAAAAATAACAAATTCGAAACTGAGCATAACATTTCGATTATTCTCGCAGGCCGAGCATTGGTCCATCGTTTGTCACGCACATGGATCAACCAAATAATGACCAGTCCATTGTCACCGACCAGTTTCAACAGCATCAGAATGCTGACAATGACCTCCTCAATGCGATCGTTCAAGGGACACAGGGAAACAATCAGCTCGATTGTGGCATCAATCCCATCGACAGCAACATACAGTAAGTGGAAGCAACAAATTCAGAGCAGTTTATTCGTGAATAAAATAAAGTTATTCATCAATGAATGAATGCTATTTCCCAGTTTTCCACTTGAAAACTTGAACCAACTCATTGTTTCTCATTTCGAAAACAGAGCGACCGTGGAGCAGTTGTTCGCCGAAACGCATCAGCAGGAGTTTCAGCAGTTGTTGCAGCAGCAGTCGCATGATTCCAGCCAGCAATTGGATCAGCAGCTCACTTTTGCATTGCAACAAACACAGTTCCAGACGTCACAGCCCATGGACTTGTTGATGTCTGGCGATCAATCGCAACAAGCATCGAGTATGCCGACACGAGTCGACGATGGCAGTACAATGAATGCCAACACAATGAACTCATGCCAGAATGCCATGTCCAACCAAATGCAGTCTGAAATGGATCAAATGCTCGACATCGATTTTATGCAAGTGTTGAAATGCTTCGAATCCGCACCGGCCGGCGAAAATCTGGGCGATTTAGCCGGTGGTCTGTCACTATTCAACGACATGGATGTTATGAATATCGGTGAGTCTTTTTCAATCAATTCTTTGATTCTTGTTCCTTTTTGGCTTTTAACCAAAAAAAATCTCCACTGTTTTTCCAGGTTTCGAAGATGTATCAACGACGAGCATGTCGCGCGAGTCTCGAACGCAGGAAATGTTGAGCGAGATTGAAAAGAAGCGCGAGAAAATGATTCGAGATTGTGATTTCATGATGCGACGCTTGCGTAAAATTCAGGCACGCCACATGGGCCGTCACGTGAGTGAAGAGGTCGGTGGCTTGTTCGAGTACACACAACAATTGATTAAGAGAAAAGAGCGCGAAACCAAATCCATTTCGACAATGACGCCAATCAATCAGTTGCACAGCGATAAACACAAACTCAACTCAGCCACATCATGGAAAATGTTGCTGAAACGAATCGAACATGCGGCTGGCAGTCAACACTCGAATACATCGAGCAGCAAGATTTTGGGCGGCAGTTCAACGGCTGACCATCATGCGATTAGTTCGGGAGTATCGACGACGGGTACCGGAGCGGCAGCCAAGCCATCAGTGATTACATGTGTGCCTCCATTCGATGCAAACGGCATTCAGCAACTGAAACAGTGTGCCGGTTTGTTAAATGCCGAGCTCAAATTGGTCGGCAAATCATTCGATTCGGATGCAACGGAAAGGTACGATTTTCAATTCATAGATATTTTGATGAGGGAATCAATAATAGGCATGATTCATCGATTTTTTTTTTTAGCTAAATTTGAATAGTGCAATTTATTCTCACGTTTTTTCTTCGATTTTAAATTGCAGTAGTTCTGGTGGCGAATCAGCTGACGAGGGAATCACATACAATAACCCAACTCAACAACCATTATCCATGTAAGTTCCGGTGAAAATGGGCGTTTTCCCATTGTTTACCTAACTAAGAGATTGTTGGTAGATTTTCACACTAAAATGAACAATTGAATCGATTCGAATTGATTTTTGTTCATTCAATTGAAAAATTCTTCTTTTTAATCGAGAAAACGAAATTATTGATCGATTTTTCTTCGTTTAATTTGCAGTACAAAACGAGCTGCGTATCGATGGGCACGTGATCGAGCAAAGATCGCCTCACGATGGACATGGCTCTTGGCACAAATCTCCGATTTGGAATACCGAATTCGACAACATCAAGAATTGTATATTCTCTTGAAGAAGAGCAATGGTTAGTTTTGGCCACAGAAAATTGAGTTTTTATTGAATTAAAAAAATTACATGGAAAAATGGATTGATGCAAAAAAAATTGAGTCACCTATTTTTAAGAAGAATTATTTTTAAAAAAAAATTTCTTCAAAATGAAGTTGGATTTACGAATAGAAATGTGAAATTTTGTCTAATAAACTTGAATGAACTTCGTGTTTTAGGTCAAGTGACGTTCGAAGACGGAGAGCCAGTGGCATCGACCAGTGCGTCGTCAGAATCGACTCAACCGCTATCGGTCAATGGTTACCGAGGACTTTTACCTGGAAGCATTCGACTGGATGGTTTGGAGGATGTCACATCGAAATTGTATGGCAACAACAACGAAGAAGTGGAACTGAATGGCTCGGCTCGGACCAGAGCATTCAAAGCTAGCGCATTCAAAAAGCGAAAACTTTTACAAAGTACAAATCTACACAAAATATCGAGGCGCGCTGCGAGACCATGGTAAGCCACATTCAGTTCAATTGAATTGTTATTGAAAAAAAAAAAATTGGCAGGAAAAACCAATACTTTTTGTTTTCAAAAATGTAATTAACTAAAACTAAAATTGAATGAAGATAGGAAAGAAAGAGAGAAAATTCAGCAATAATTAAAAATGATTCTAATTTTTATTTTAAATTTTCTGTCTATTTTCAGTACAATCAAATGTGGTTGTCGGTGGCCAGTGCATCCGTGCCTATTGTGTACGGGTCGAACCGATCCGACTGCACCACGTGATCTACCAGATATGATGTCAACTCAGGAGAGTGTCGCACTTTTGGATCCATGCTATCATCCGATACTTAGCTTCCCTGAAGGTTTGTTCATCTAATTTGCTCTTTGTTTAATGGCAATTCTTTCAAAGATCTCGATGAAGAGGTAGAAATTAAAATTATTTTTGCAATCTCAGATGTGGCACAAAATATTTACATGGAGGCGACACTGCGTCAGCCGGAGTGGCAAACAAAAGTGGCTCGAGCATCATCGAAAGCGGTCATTAAAAGTGCGCTAGCACTTCAGAAAGCCAGCGAACGTGATGAGAATCGAAGCCTAGCTGCAACTGGTGTTGCATCGCGCAAGAACTCTGACTCAACGCATTCAACGATCAATTCGAAGAAAATGTCGCCGAAGAAATTCAAATTAGTTGCAACCAGTTCGTACCTTTTCTTATTTATTCATGAATTTCCCGTTTTCTTTTATTTGTTCATTTAAAAAAAATCGTCATCATTGTCCTCATTAATTTTTGGTTTTCATGTTTTTTCATTGTTCCCAAATGATTGATTCGAAATGTATTTGTTGTTTTAATGATGTTTTTAATTTGAAATTTTACGTTGAACTTATGCATTCAATTCATACGTTCAATGATTTAAAGTACTTTCGACTGATTCCCACGTTTTTCATTCGTACAGAGTTGAAGAAATCGCAGAACAACGCCGCTAACAACAATCGAAAGATGAAGAAATCGTCGCATGCACCGAAGGTGAAGAAGAACATGTCTCGGAAAAATTCACACATGTCAGCCACTAGTTCCGATCATCATGACATGGACGTTGGCAGCCCGAACGGGTCTGTATCACGCAGCAAAAATCCATCACCGATTCCGGGACACAGCTATCGAAACTATGAACGGTATTGATTATTTTCTTGAAATTTTTTCTTTCCATATTTTGAATGACTAATTCACAATTTGTCCCATCGATTAGATTTCATTCGGAGCGACGTCACAACAAAAACGCTTACGACATCGATAATATTGTGATCCCCAGCACCGTATCGTCACGCGTCGAAATCCTTTCTTACAAAGAAATCCCAACGCCGAAGTAAGTTTTCACAGTTTCATCCCATAATTTTACGGCTTTTGTTGTTTTTTATCTTCAGTTTTTTTTTTTCATTTTTTGGCGACAATTAAACACGTTTTATGTTTGTATTTCGAAATTTTTACGCGTTGGTTTTTAAGAAAATCAAAATCCTAATTGTCATTTTTTGAAAATTTATAATTTTTGGCGTTATGTTAACGTTTTATAGTTAGAATTACATTGTTAATGGCAGAGAGTGACGTGGCACAAGCGATTTTGGAGTTTTAAAGCTATTGTGGATAGGGAAAAATAATTTTAAAAAAATAAGAAATAATAAGAATGAAGAAGGAGATAGAAAGAGTTCATTTCAATTTCAAAGATCATTCATGTGAATAACTTGCAAGAGTATAAACTATAAATAGAAAAAGTCTTTGAAAAGACGGCTTTCACGTGATAAATCCAACAACCAACAATAAAGAAATGAGTACGCAGAAATGATAAAGAAATGATTCAATGAAAAGAGATAAACAAGAAGTTGAAATAGGTGCGCGTGTGTTGAGTCACGATTTCACACTCTGACCAAACGATTAAGCTAATTGCTAAGTTGCGCTTAACGCATTTGAATGTATCACCGTTAGTTAGACGAGCATTTTCGACTTTTGGGCAATTGTTTACATTACATTACAGACATTCTCATTCATATTTAAAATTGCACCTACCATTAAACTGGACAATAGCTCCAAGTGATCAGTTCAAAATCTCGACAAAAAACAACATTTTAGTTTTTTTAATTTGTAAACAGAAAAACCAATGATTTAATTGATTTATTGAAATGAAACAGCAAAGAAGAAATTCATAAAATAAATTTTATTATTATTTTAAAGAAACTCATAGTCAAAAAGAATTTGACTCTTTGAAAAATTACCCAAATTGCTGAAAATAAAACAGAACAAAATTATTTAATTGATTAAATAATTTTTTCAAAAATAAATTCGAATTAATTTGAAGTAATCTCTAGCTAACCAGTGTTTTTACGTTCAAATGCATAAATATTAATTGAATCTAATTCATTTGTTAATAATAATTTTAATTCAGAATTATGAAAGCTCATCATTAAATTGAAATCTAAAAAAACCTCAAAGAAAAATCTAATTACTATAATAAATAATTATTCACCAAAATTTAACAAATAATGAACAATTGAAATGCAAATATAAAATTCATCGACTAAAACCAAAAATATTTGAAATTGAAAGCAAAAAAATATGATTGAAATAAATCACAAAAACATCATTTTATTTGAATTAAATTGAATTTCGTTGGCAGAATTTCCTGTTGATCAATAAATTTAAAAAGAATTGATTTTTTGTAGAATTGTTCATCTTTTTCAACTTTTCTCAATTTCAACCATTTCCCAATATCATATTTCATTTTTAAAAAAATTGAACAAAATTAATCTGATCATTTCGTTTGGAAACGACTGAAATTGGAAAATTTTCAGAAAAAAATTCCAAATCATTTATGAATCGTTTCATTTCAAATATCCCAGTGAAAAATAATTTCTATTTATATTAAAATAAATATTTCAACCGGAAAAATCTCAAAAATTTGTGAGAATTATATGAAAAAATCTTTTTTTCGTTCAAATTAAAGAGCAAAAATTTTAAAAATGAAAAAATGTATCCAAATCAAAGGATGATATGTAAATACATACAAACCACACAAGAAAAAAAAACTTATAATAACATTAGACATAAAATGCAGTAGTCTATTTTGATTATAACGATTAAGAAAAATTGTCGTAAAAAATTGTTAATCTTGCGAGTGTTTTTGTTTTGTGTGTAAAAATGTTTGCGGAGAGTTCATCTGAAGGAAATTTTTTTTACAAAATAAAACCAAGCGATTGAGAACACGCTTTAGCAACATACGAACATTTGTGCAAGTTTTCAGTTCAAAGAGCCTAAGTGTATCCTGCTTTTGTTCTGCGAACGTGTTATTGCAACATTTCCAGCTACAACGAATTATTTTTTTTTAATTTCTTTTTATTTCAGCTTTTTTCTTGCGAACACGCAAAATTCGATTGGTTCCGCTTAATAAGCGCCCATTTATTTGGTCGAGTTAAATTTTGACTCGATTCATTTTTTGAAAACAAGATTTAATCTTGAATATTTCACTGCTGATTAATACGCAGCAATTGAAATTGGCATGTCAATTCGATTCATAGAATCTCATGCAACCGCTCAATTTGGTCATTTTAATTTGATTTGTTTGTCTTAGGCTAAGATTTAGATTAAGTTTTATCAACAAATAATTTTATTCAATTTTTTTTGGGTGAAGAAAATGGAAACTAATGAAAATTTGACCTATTCTAGATGGCGCGTTATCGAAGATGATGCTGAAAATGTAAACACTGCTAGTCACGAGGAGCCGGAGGAGGTAATTAGAATATTTTGAATTTTGGAGTATTTTAGAATTCGAGAATGTATCAGTACAAATTCACTAATGGAATTTGAAAATTTTAGGAGGAGAATTTCTCGTCTGATTTTGAATTATGTTTAAATCGAAATTAAATTGAGTTCCAAATGACTAAATTTTTTTTTCATTCGCAGGAGCCAAAACCCGTTGAACCAGTGGAGGTTCCGAGTACGTCTAACGATGAAGACATCAGTAATGAGGCGTATGCACAACGCCACGAACGAGCACTGGCCGATGAGCGAAAGAAGTTCACAACCTTCTTGAAATTCCCATATAGCACACGATCACGGGCCAATCGTCGCATCGATAGCCAATCGAGTGGCGCAAACACACCGGACCCAATGTCACCGGCACCCAGCACACCAGCTGCTGCCATCAATATCGATCAAGAGGTTCGTTTCAAATTGAATTTTGAAACTTTCAAATAAATCCGTGCACATTTTGTTTGAGTTCATTGACGATTACAATTAGAAACTATTTAGTATGAATTATAAACAACCAGCTCGGCGTTTGAAGTCCTAATTAAATTAAGTAATTATAAATTTGTCAATCTAAGGATATTTTTTCTGTCCATTTTTCCATATTTTTTTTCATTGTATTCGACGTTTGAAGTGAATCGTTTAGCTGGTGACATTAGCTCGGTTTAGTTCATATTGAATTTTCTGTATAATTTACTGAATTAGTCTTTTATTTTGTGCCATAGTCACATATTTTACTAATCCACTCATTTTATTCCACAGTCCGCGCCGCCAACGCCGCAATCCGTTGATGCGCCTGGAGATTCGACACAAGAAAGTGGTGAGTAAAATAAAAAAAAATCGTGTTTTCTACACGATTATGGCTTAATGTTCATTTTCAACTGTTAATCAAAGCCTCAGGCTCAATTGAATGGAATTTGAATGGAGCATTGAATGTAAAAATAAAACTTGCAAAAAAATGAAATTTAAAATGCAATGAAGGAAAAAAACAGAGATTAAATATATATAGAGATTGGATTGAAAATGGCCATTTTCCTGTGAGAGTAAAACTAAATCGTCTTTCATTTGGTGTTCAACAGGAAAGCACAACAACAACAATATCACCAGTGCGAATAACAATGGCATAAACCCGATACCAGTATCAAAACTGAAGCATGAACGTCGTCGGACGGTTTCGTTCCGCAAAGGCATAGATCCTCGTGAAGAGCTTCTTCGCCGCAGTACTACACCGGATGTTAAAGAGGTAATTCAAAGGATTATTTTACGAGAAGAAAATTCGAAATTTCTTCGAGATTTTTTGGTTAAAGTGGAACTGATTTGAGTTTTTTTCTAATTCCATACTCTGGAATGAATCGGCTGAATATTCAAAATTTCTTCATTGAACTTAAACGTCGACACTGATTTAATTTTAAAAAGTAATAAATCAACCGATAAACCACTGACCCCGTTCATTCTATTTCTCCTTCCAGCTGATACCACCGTACGAGCCGTTAAGTTTCCCATTGCCGGGCGACACGCTAGAGCAGATGATTCAAAGTATGCCGACAAGCTACAAAGAAATCATCAACAGTTGCATAGATCAAGTGGCGGGTGTGAAATTTCAAATGCAAACGTCAACCACAGACTCAATTCCGACGCCGACCACAATGCTAGCGCCCAACTGTAAAAGTCGCCAAACGACACAGCAATATTCGGATCTAACTATGTTAGCAGAAGATAGTGATGAAACGGAATCCATGCAAGAAGATGCAAATGATCCGGAGTGGAACTTTGAGCCGCCACATAGGATTCAGAAAACACAATAAACATCTGGTCATTCTCGAACGTTTTAGATAACAGAGAAAATCAAATGATTGTCGTTGCATTTATCATTGAAAAAATTACATAAATTTACAAGATTCTATCTGATGTTAACGTAATTCTTTTGTTTATTTAAATGCGCTAGGGGAGAGTAGTAAATTGTGAAACACCTATCGAAATCGATTGAAAATGAAGAAAAATTAATAGAAATGGTTAAATAAATGCTTTGAAATGACAAAAAAAAAAGATTTTTTCAATGAAAAAATTCTGAACATTTTCAATTTTGATCAATCGGAAGTAGTCAAATAGGGCATTTTGAATGAATAGCTCAATCGCGCAAAATACATGTAATATTGTTTCACAATTTTGCATTAAACTGATAAATATGCATATTAATTGAGAAATTGACTTGAAATAATTAAAAATGACGTTGACAAATTTCAAGGGTTTTTCATAATTCCTCACTCGCTAAAGTTTTCAACATAGCGTCGTATGCGTCACTCAACGAATGTTCATGAGCGTACCATACGTGCACATGCGTCGAGTGATAATGGGAAAATAGGCTCATACTTAAAAAACATTAAAACAGTTGTCTGTGTTTATCAAATATTTCAAATCGCTAAGAAAACGAAGTATTTCACAATTCCTCACTCTCCCCTACTACGTTTGCTGAAGCTCTGTAGTGAGTTTCTTCAAGCATTTTTTGTATATAGATTTCTATTTGTTAACTAAAAACATAATTTAGTGAAGACAAAACAGATACAACATCAACAACCAATTTAAAGTTGAAATTTCAAGTAATCGAATAATTTCTTCTTTGTTTTCATGTAAGCATAAGTTGGTTGTAGCAAATAATGAAAAAAAAGACCGTTGATTTTAAGCTAGAGCTCCCTGTATTTGGCATTTTAGTCCAAAATAGCAAAAGAAACACTTTAATAAAGAGAAGAAAATAAACCATTCAGGAAAAGTTAACTATTAGAATATATGTAGAAATCGTCCAGAGACGATATCAAATAATCAGATGATACATTTAGCATTAATTTACACACCCCCTCTGAAACGTATAATAGCCCAATCGACAGCTTGTACATAAACCACATTCGATTGACACATTTTACCGAATTGATAATAATAATAAATTACGCCTGGCTTCTTCTTTTTCATAGCATTACAACACATTTTATTAGTATTACGTATAGAAATAGACTTTTCTTTGGGTTTAACTTTGGAAAATTAAACAACAACAAAAAAAAACCAACAATAAAATTGAGGAAAAAAAACAACTGAAAAGAAAAAAAATATTAAACAAACATAAAAAAATATTATTTTAGTCATATTCGATTTGTATAACATGTATATAAAATTTAGCCTGTAGATGATCACCGACTTCGAAGAGGAAGAAGCAAGCAAAAGAGTGCAAGATGAAAATAAACACCATGAAAAGGAACAAACTGAAAAAAGAACGTTTTGAATGCATTTTCTTTCATTTGTTTGATATTTTGCTCTTGTTTTATGCCTTTTTTTTAGCGGAGAAATACAATTTTGGAATGGGAAAAGATGAAAGTAAGCTTTTTGAAATCGATTTTAATTAGAAGCGGTTTTGCATGATAAGAGGTATGTATTGTGGTCATGAGCAATGGCATGGATCTTCGAAAAATACCATGACATAGATTAAAAAACACCTACAAAATTGGCCAATGCTCAAATTGACCAAAATATGCAAATTTGCCATTGTTGTCCGTTTGCAAAACGAATGATATGAAAGAATAACAATGCCACTGAGCAATGCTTTGCAAAAGCGTCCAACGTGCCAATAGCTACTTTCATCCATAGGTGCTGCTATGGAATTCAACCGTTTCACATCAATTTTTTCTCTTTATTTTTGTCTTTGGCAATATTTGTCTATGTAGTGTGATTGTAAAGTTATAAACAAAAATGTCCACGAAAACGAAAATTTGACAAAATTAATTATTTACTTTCTGTGTTAGACAAATCTTTGACACTTTTGAACAATGGATTTGATTGTTCCCTGATTTATATCTATTGCATTTCCTGACTAAACAGTAAACAATGAGAAATCCAGGATTATGAATAATTTTTTAATTTCCTATGGCTAAAAACCAACCAAGTACCAGTACTCTCAGTCCTGGGAAAAATTAATGCATTAGAGGGTTAACCTTTTAACTGTGTTAAGGAGCTTTTTCGCCGCTGAGTTTAAAAAAATAAAATAACTTTTTTTTTGAAAAGATCCAAAAACATATGTATTTTATTAAGTTTATCAAGCTCTTTCTAGGTTTATGCATAATGTTGAACTTTTGTTTAAGCTCTACTCAAGAGTCGTTTTTAGCACTACATGGTATGTAGTATACATGGAATATAGGCTATTGTATTTGTTTTTTTTTTCTCGAGAAAATTTTAAGACTCTTTAGGCCATTTTTTTGGACCGAAAATTTATTCTTTTCTCTATCCAAAGTTCTAATTTGAAATAAAGCAATTACGTCTTATTACAAAAAGATAATAATGTCATGTTCATGTAATTCATGTTTGAGATAACTCGAAAGAAAAATTCATATTATTTTAATTCTCAATGTGAAATAATGTACAATCCACGTTCACATTATCGTACCCAAAACCCACTATTAAAGATTACAATATAATATATAGAATTATAATTTTATTCAATTGATTGATTTATTATTATTTATAATATCAATATTATTAATAATTTTTGTTTTATTGGTACTTGTGAAAGTTCAAGTTTTTTTCCCTTCTTGACTGAATTACGTAAATTAACAATTTCCACCTTAGATTTCAACATCTTCAGAAAAAATAGAGTCCGAATCGAACATACTTGATATTAATTCTAATAATTTTCATAAAATAAAGAAATGTATGCTTCGATGAATAATTTGATGGGAACTTTATTTAATTTTAAATAACATAAAGAACGCAGAGAGGAGCGAAGCGATGATGTGCGGTCTTGTTTGTAGTGCAAGTGTCTGAAAACAAAACAAAAAACATTTGATTTTTTGAGTAATTGTAAAGCTATCAAAGTGTAATGTGAACAAATTAAAATTAATGATCGTAATTTGTCAAATTACCTTTATATTAGCAACATCCGTGCTCCACCTGATGATAGTGGCCAAAGTATTGGCCATTGAATTCGACCACTACAATTGAGCCTTTGCAACGGCGATTGACACTTTTGCCTACGTTCCTGGCGTTACAGCCGCACACAACATAGTTACTGTTTTCTTTCCTGCAAAATAACATAAAATAGAAAATCATGAAAAAAACAAGCAAAACAAAACTATATATTCTATATTGAAATAGTGAATGAAATGTATGCGACCGCTATCCATTTTGCAACACATTTTCTTGTGTTTCTCTTCCAATCGATAAAACAAAAACGGTTTTTATAAACAAGATGAAGAAGGTTTTTTTTTATTACTTACTGTAATGTATACACACAGATGTCCAACGAATTGACAAATTGGAAGTGAACTCTATCACTTGTTTCCAAAAGTTTATATCCTAAGAGATGAATTAAAGTGTGTTAAAAAAAGCACTCGAAAATGACGATGATATTAGTGAATATTAACAACAATTACCTAATTCGTTCGGATCTCTGGTGACTTCCCATCGTTCATCGATGCGGTGACCGTCGAATCCCGTGATGTATGGTGCACGGGGCGACGGACTCCGACTTTTTGACGAAATCCGATCGTCATTAGCTGTGATAAAATGCAAATTTTGAATGATTATAGTCTTTAATCTTAATAATAGAAATGCGTTTATACCGTTTAAGCTTTCGATTCACACATAATTGGAAGAAACATTCATTTGAATAAAACAATACAAATGCTCTATCTCAAACCATATCTATGCGGAAATTTTTAGAATTTAAAGCTTAAATGGTACAATAAAACCGGCAGAACATTCAGCGTGCAGCGTGAAATTTCATAAACTATATATGTTTAAAAGAAAAGATAAATTAAGAGCAACTAACCAGCCAATCGTCCAGTTGGCCGCGAAATTCTGGGCGTGCCAGCGGAAGTTGTTGGCTGAGCCGCAGTTGATGGCAGTGCATTCGGCGGCGTCATACTTGTCCGGCTGATGGGCGGAACAACCAATGGACGCTGGAGCTGCTGAATTTTAGCTTTCAAGCTAACGTTCTGCTGCTCTGAGTCCTTTTGAAATTAGAAGAAATCGAAAAATGTTAGAGAAAATATGAAATCATTTCCATTC
>NW_022595259.1:575178-579399 GCF_009176505.1 Sitodiplosis mosellana
TTTCAAAAATTGTCGTAAAATAAGGATCGGCAAGAACTAAAAAAACAATGAATTTATTATTTACCGTTGGACGATTGCGATACCACAGACTGTGTCTGTGCAGCAAGGCTTTTTCGAGTGGCTCGCATCAAATTTTCCGAAATTGCCGCCACGTTAACCTTCGGTTTTGTCGTTTTTTGTTGAACGGATTCGGCAAATCTAAATGAGAAATACATAAATTTACGATTAAAATTCATCAAATATTCGTGCCATATCATCATAATTTATGTGAAAATTGTTAATTTGGATTTATTTTTCATGAAATATTTTTTGTAATGTTTGATAAATGAACTGAATACTGTTTTTGTGAAGCAATATTATGCCTTTTTATTGCTGCCAAAGTCGATTCAAAATGAAGAAAATAAAATGCGTCGATTTGTTTTTGGTAGATTTATTCAAATGTTGTTCTTTTGAATGCTTGGGGTGATTTGGTGTCGGAATGTTCTTTCGATTGTGGTTTGAATTTGGAAGCGTGAAATTTGCGTGATGGAATTGAAGAAAATGTATGGAAACAGGCGAATGTTTGTCAAACATGAAGTTTGAACCGGCCAACGAGAACTTCTCGACGCAATAATTCAACTTGAATTTACGTGCGATTCAACTTACGTTTAGACAAACACTCAAATCAGCCGTCTAAACTTTAGAGCTAGCCAATTCGAGTTTCGCGTTGTTTCACTTTTATTTCATTCAAGAAATTATCAAATCAGCCGTCTAAACTTTAGAGCTGGCCAATTCGAAGAGATTTCCTAAATGAAATATGCACAACTTGTGCTGATACTTATGGAAACTTTCCGTGTATCGAGTATCAATGAGAACTCAGATTAAATTGCGCACAACTTGTACTGCCAATTCAAAAGGAACTGTCCTGTGCTGAGACTCACGAAGAACTGATTTCACTTTTTCCTTCTCTTCAAACTGTCGCCACATCGCAATACACTTACCTTTGTATTAGCGTCTTAGCATGAATGTTACTCACACAAACACACAACGAAATGTCAGTCAAGTCGCAGAACGCATTTGAAACGAGAGCAAATGTGAGTGCGTTCAGCGTTCGGTGATTTGACTGAACAATGCATGAGCAAACTAAATGAGCAAATTAGAAAAATCAATGAAACAAACACGAAATTAAAATTAACAAAGAAAAAAAAAAAACTTAAAACTAATGCAAAAGTCCACGACAGTTTTATATCAATAGATATTATAAAATTGGAAAGAAGTAAGTTCTAGTACTCTACTGGTTCTGTACTAGTCTGCTCTTGCATACAAATGAAACCTTGAGAAGGTTTTCATGGTTAGGAAGGATAACAAAGGACAAATTCATTCTACGATTTCACATCAATAACTCACGTGATCGTGCTCCTCGTTTCCGCTATCATGCTAGGCGAAACAGTGCAGATGAAGGCGGTCTTACAATTCCCAAGAATTGACTCCTTGAGAATTTTGCAGAGGTTGCCAGTCACTGCACCGCTCTTTACCATCGCTGACAGGTAGCACAAGGCCGCCCGTATGCTGTTCCCCTCTGCTTGCTGATCTTTGGTTTTGCCAGCATCATGCGGTTCGGAGCCGGCCAAATCGACGAAGTTCAGCATACTTACAAGTGCCTTCCCTCCCTCCAACCCATTCGCATCAATCTTCGTCGATTCCAATTTCTGCAAAAACGTCCAAATTCAACAATGTATTAGTTTAATTTTTACTTTAATGAATCGATATTATTATTATGGAACGAAATGATTTGTTATTTGTCTTCAAATGAAATAGTTATAGAAATATCTTACGATTTGCAAGATCGCATGAGATCTGCTTGAATGGTCATTGCGATTCGTGGCTTTTATCGTGCGCTGTACATCGCCGTCTTTCTTCAATTTGAGGAGGGCACTAGCATCGCTGACCGTTTTTTCCGTGCTGGCAATCTGTCCCAAATGGAACGATGTGGCCTTACCACCATCCAGAAGATCGCGCAACGTATCACCATACACTTCGATGTATTTCATGCTAAATTTATGAAAACAAAATGTATAATTAGTTGCATATAGTTAAAAGAGGAAAATCGAAAGAACAAAAGAATTAAAACTATAGCACGATCTGTTAGATAATTCAAATGATTTTTACCATCAAATCTTAACTTGAAAATGCACATTTACCTTATCACAAATTGATATGATTTGCGACGATCGTTCACAACCTTGAAAATATGTTCGGTGGCGAGCAACACGACGCCGGGGTCGGACGAAGTTCCAAACATTGTATAAGTTTTACCTGTGACAAAATATCAAGAGAAAACACATGAAATATTTAGAGTTTTCAAATATAATCCAACAGTTTAATAATGTCAACTCAATATGTATGATATTAAAATGTATATTTACCAGAGCCCGTTTGGCCGTACGCCAAGATAGAGCCATTGATGCCGTTAAGAGCATCATCAACGATTGGCTTCGCAACGATGCTGAAGACATCGTCGTTTGATGATTGATCATCGAACATGTGATCTGAATGGAGAAATGGAAAAGAAGTGGATTGAAGCAATTATTTTGGTTAATCTTTTTTTTTAAGGAAGCGCTGCTTGAAAGTAAAACAACAAGTGAATAAAAGAAATAAAACTTACTGGGTTTGAAACCAAAAATGCGGTTGTCTTTGATGAAGCACGAACGTTTTTCTCCGGTCACCAATTTTCTCTCTCTTAGAGCAACCAGGATGCTGGCTTGGTTTGCGGTGTTGATTGCACGTGCCATTGCTGAAATAGATTGAAAATATGAACGAAAAACATGTTGAAAATAAATACAAAAATTCAAAGTATGTGTTACAATCAATTCTGTTTTTTTGTACGTGATTCTTTGCGAGAAAATGAAATGAAAATTAATGCGTTCATACATATTACATTAGAAGAAAGGGAAATATACCGCACAAAAGGGTGAAATAAATGTAGTCATTCATTTATTATGTTACTGTTCAATCTAAACCCATTTCGATTTATCATTCAGTTAACAAGCCGCAAATTTACTTTATAAACAAATTACTTCAGATGGTATTGAACAAATAGCTTGGATAATAATGAATTCGTTATGTAATAGCTTTTTTGATTGGATTTTTATTTCAAGTCTTCAGAAGAAGTCATGGGCATTAATTTAACATTTCATTTCAATTAAAACGTAAAACATAATTTCAGGAATGAATGAATTCTTTTAACATTCATACTCACTTGATTGAATTGCTGTTGTCTTGTGAGAGAAAAGATAATAAAATTTATCAATTAGTCATCATGAAAGTTACAAGTTAAAGCTTATCTAAATACGTAGGTCAAATCTTGTCAAATATTTAACAATTAATGAATGTTTCTGTGCAAAGTAAACAAGATTTAATCTATATGTATATTTTCAAGGAATTCAGTGAAAAGCTCAATCATTTTTTAAACGAATATTGGAATTTAAGTCAACTGAATTCATTGAATTTAGCCAATTTAGTTTGGTGGCTGATATTTATTACAGAACTAGTAAAAGTTTGAACCTTATCATGTGCAGCATTTTAATTGAAATATTTTTCTTATTGTAATGAATGAGTTGAAGAAATGAAAACATGCACGTATTCAATCGTACGTTTCAATACTTACTATAAAATTGCTTGGAAATAGCTTGGAAATGGCTTTAAAATCGCTAGGAAATCTAGAGTTAGTTTGACAAAAGTGTTGTTAGTAAAATAAAAGAGATATTAGCACAATGAACAATGATTCCCGACAAGAATTTTGTGAATATTCACATTACGAATAACTTTTGAGTAGCCCGACATTACTCATGAATGATATGCAGTCAACTTCACATAAAAATAAGACTGAAGTGCTCGTATTGCGAATATACGCGTAAATTCAACGTAAAGATTTTATATTAAATTTGGAAAGAGAAGAAAAGAAATGAGACATGAACAGAGAAAATATGGATACTAAATCAGTATTTTTTTGAGTTGAATGGAAAAAGCTCACGATAAATACGTATCATAGTTTCGATTTTAGTAAAGAACGCAAACATTCAAGTATTATTATTCATCGCATTGAAATTTAATTAATGTCAAATCAATAAGTTGAAAAAACATCCAATATTTTCTATGTAATTCTCTGTCCTTTTCCTTTTTTCAAAAACAAGAATAATCATATTCACACAATTTTTGAGAATTTTAATTCTAATAGCTGTA